>NC_056735.1:1039977923-1040171300 GCF_019279795.1 Protopterus annectens
AAAACGGACCTCCAGCTACTAAACGTAAAACAGAGTACTAGCTAAAAGTAAAACAGAGCTAAATACAACTAATACAAGTAAAATGGAGCTACTCACGCTAGTCTAGTTAAACAAAAATAAAATGAAGCACCAGCTGCTAATGAAATGGAGCCTTAAGCTTATCTGTGTGTTTGAGTTAAATGGACATCAGCATAAGCTTGAATGGAGCACTACTACTAATAAAACTGACATGTGTGTTTTGAGTCCGTTGGCGCGGGCGCACTTTTGTGATTAAATTTGATGCACGTGCATGCATGCGTCCTCCGGTACAGGGCTTTGCAGCTGTAAAAGTGGGGGGGCACACCATCCTCCTCACCCTATGGTTTCAGCACCTATGTCTCAGTCTATCTTTGCCCTAAGTAATGCTAGATTTGCTACCCTCTAGATTAACTAAATCCCAGGGGTCTACTACAATAGTCTCCTTCTAATCCTTGAATACAATGAAAAGTGTTAAGGTTAAAAATAACTTCATGCAACACAGTTCAGCAGAGTAGAATAATATAGCAATAACCCACGCCTGGGTGTGGGTAATGCTGGATTTACCCATGGTTGGTGTGGTTTGGTCATGAGGGCAAAGCCCAAGTGGCCAAACAAAGCCAACCGTGGGTAAATCCAGCATTACCCACACCCAGGCATGTTATTATTATATATGACATTATTTAAGAAAAAATAATTACTTTTCTTAAATAATGGCATTGTATAATGCCTCCTTGCTGCCCTTCCGCAGCTGTCTGGTATTCTGCAGCAGTTCTGATGTACTGCGCATGTGTATGCCTACGCAGTACATTAGAGTTGTGGGCAATAGCAACAGAGAAAGAAAGATCTCCATTGCTTTTTACAAACTGTTTTGCTATGTTAAATGGGTTTAACATAGCGAGACAGCTTTAAAAAAAGCAATGGAGAATCTCCATTGCTTTTTTTAAAGCTGTCTCGCTATGGTAAACCCATTTAACATAGCGAGACAGTAACGGAGAAAGCAAGATCTCCGTTGCTTTTTACAAACTGTCTCGCTATGTTAAATAAGTTTAACATAGTGAGACAGCTTTAAAAAAAGCAACCGAGAATCTCCGTTGCTTTTTTTAAAGCTGTCTCGTTATGTTAAACTCGTTTAACATAGCGACACAGTGTGAAGCAATGGAGATCTTGCATTCTTCATTGCTGTAAAAAAAAAAGAGTTATAGTAATTGAAAAAGTCCGGGCGACCGGACCTTTTTCCATTACTATAACTCTGATTTACAATGTGCATGCTGACCAATCAGCGTGCATGTTTTTGAATATTAATGGGGAGGTCATTGTATAATATCCTTTATTGTAAAGGGCACACATACATAGAAAACTAGGAAATCAAGGTCTTCATTCTTTAATATTATAAATGCTTCTAGGCACAATATTTGTTATCTATTAAACTATAACCACTGACCAATTAAAAATAAGCACCTTTGTATTATTTTGTTTTCTAAGAATCTGCAGACTCCTTATTTCTGCTTTTTTTTATTAGGCAAATGTTTCAATCTTCCACATTGGAACTTTCTATGCTGGCAATATTCAAGGTGGCAATATCTGGATTGGCAAAGACAGGCCCAGGACAGATGGATTCCAAAATGTAAAAATGTTATCTATACACTAAACATTTTCCCATCTTACACTTTGCCTCATAGCAAGACGTTGTCCCATTCGATTATCAGCTAGAGCGTCTTCTGTGTGGAGGCATATGTGAATGGGGCGTGCCTTCATTGAAGGTTGTGCATCAGGGCTGGTAACCTGGTACGTAAAAATCCACTACCAATCATTAGCGGACTGGAGTTCCGCTGTGGCGACCCCTAACTGGGAAAAGCCGAAAGACACAAACACTTCTCCCTTCACAATCTCCCATTTTATGCTGTGAAGTATCACTTAGTCATATATATATATATTTTTTTTCTAATGACTGGACAATGGCAACAAGTCTTCAAATTTCTTTCTGTCCTTAACGTGACAGTTAAAATAATTTTCAGCTTCGATCTTTGATCCAAACAAATTGCCATATATCTGTAGAAAAGATCTTAATACACTCTCCTCACTATCCTCTTCTTCATTATGATTTTCTTAATTGTGTTCAATAACAATGTTTCTACTCTGTTTTTCATATGCACACTTTGTAATGTAACACTTTTTCTAGATATAAGATGCTTCACAATTAACATTTTGTACATGAATACAATGATATCTAAAAAAATAATTATTACTGCACTGAGCATAAAGCATTTAAAAATACTTCCTTCCCACCTGGAAAAAATAATTTACCATGTCCATTGAGAGCTGCCAGAATCTTTTAATTGAGACAGCTCCACAACCTTCAGTTAAATTTCTAGGCAACTGTGAATGGCATTTTCGTTATCAGGAAGGAATGGGAAACACTCAGTTTTGATGACTATGCACATACAACACTTTGATGCAAGGGTGAAAAGAAGTACCATTCTGTTTTGCAACACCATACTACATATGGCAGTCATTTCAACTGCAATCTGATTTAATTGATTCAAAAGTATTATTGCATAATATTTCTACTTTTTTAGACAGTTTTCTCAACTCCCAAATTGACTTTAATGCCCCATAAGAGGACATGATTCTTGCTGCTGAAATAATACCATCACACAGAGTCATGTGTGACAATCCTTTAAATGTACTGTTTTCTGTGATATGATGGTAAACCCAAGAAGCGTCTGTTTTCCTGACTGGACTTTTTAATATACTTTGCCTCCCGCTTTCAGTGGGCATTGAGAATTTTCCAACTAGGTAAAGTCTCTGTATGTCAAACAGCTGGAATAACATCACCTATGTAACAACAGCCCCACCAGTTTGTTGATAACCAAGAGTAAGCCTGATCGCCACACATATATAATAAAACTTACATAATGCTCCCATACCCACACCTTTGATCCCATCATATTTTTTTCAAGTAAAATTGCAATTGTCCATCCAATATAAAATGTCCCATTTTTAATGTGACAGGTTTGTCCCTTCACAGTCACTGGCATATGAAGTGGACCAGTCTAAAGGGGGTAGTGTTAAGGGAAGACTTATGTATACCTTTCCGATTTCTGGTTAAAAATATTACATGAAATGCTGCTCCAACTTCTGCCTCAGTTACTGCTATTGGAATCAAGAGAATGTGCCCATTGTGTAGAGTTGGTATATCTGCACACACCCAGCAGTGGCTGATGTTCATTGTCTTTGCATATCTGTAAAATGTAGCAGAGAAAGTGTTAAAACTTGGATGCCAGTCTGGTGTTCTCTGCTCAATTTTAACAAAACATCTATCACTGAATTTAGTCAAATGCTTATCTCTGATAAAAAAAAAAGTATTTAGTACTTACAGTTCCAGTTTCTACTGTCTAAAGAAGAAAATGCAGTAAAATCGGGATGAATACTGGAATAGTGCTTCCTATAA
Organism: Protopterus annectens; assembly: GCF_019279795.1. Classification (NCBI taxonomy): domain Eukaryota; kingdom Metazoa; phylum Chordata; order Ceratodontiformes; family Protopteridae; genus Protopterus; species Protopterus annectens. The sequence continues at coordinate 1,039,981,393 of NC_056735.1, forward strand.
TAAGTCCATATGAATATCGAGCTGGAGAGGGTTCTCAAAAGTTTGTAAACATGGATGATAAACTTCCTTTTTGTAGACTTTATAGCATCATTTCCCTCAAGAATTCCATCGTGAATTCTAACCTGGTTGTAGTTCCGAAGTGATGCTTGGTCACTTGAATCATTGGCCAGATCTTGGGCCGACTTCTACTCATTGCCCATTGTTGAAGCCATTACTGGATCATTAAACCTCACCTCAGAAAAAGTTGTTGATGCTAATGAAGAATTACTGAGCCTTACTTCTGACAATTATGACATCGCTGAATCACTAGGTCTCAGTTCTGGATACAACGGTTTCCTGTTTTTTTCTTCTGGTGTGGGATTCTTTGAGGTTGTCTACAATGAAAGGAATGATGTGGTTGGCATCTCATTAATATCACTGGGGAGGGCTTTCCTGATGTATGACACATGAGTCCAAGTGGGCAGTCCTTTGCTTTGGATGGCTGAAGTGGTTGTAAGGAAAACCAGAAAGGGTCCTTTCCATCCAGATTTAAGGGAGCATTTTCTTGAAAATGTTCTGATTAATACCAGGTCCACTGGTGAAACATCATGACAGGAGGTTGGGGTTGGCTACTGAGAACCTTCTATAATTCTGGAGTATGTGCTGCAGAATAGAAAAGAAGACACTTGCAATAAAGAAAAACAGATTCATGAACATTTTGTTACTCATAATTTTTGGGCAATGGACTTGCAAACATTCTCATAGGTCTTCACATGAGAATTTCATGTGGGGAATATTTTCAAGTAGTACTAACTTTGTTAAGTTCACTAAAAAAATACTAGAGGCAATACCTATGTGCATTTGAGGCCAGTTTCTTTACACCTTTTTAATAATTGTCTGTGCTGATGTCAGGTACCCTCTTTCTTTACAAAGTGCCCTAAAATCGTGAACTTTCCCTTATGCATAATGTAATTCAATGTAAATTATTACTGTTTTGTCCTTTGCCAATTTGCATGCTTCTGTAATGATAGCAAGTTCGGTTACTTAAGCAGACACATTTTTGTTTAACTCTTTTGCTTTGCTCTCTATTTTACTGTTACTTTACTCTCTCTGCTGTATTTTATTCTCTGTACACACAGAAAATGCTGCTTCCGTCTTCCCTTTGAACACAGGATCCATCAACAACTGGAAGTAACTTTTGTTACTTTGGTAGAAAATAGCTTTTAAATCTGATCTATGAGGAAGCTCATGGTTAACTGCAAAAACACAATCATGTGAATCTCCTTCACCCACTGTAGAAATTAAAGAGGCAGGGTTAGGAGGTGGACATCTAACTATCTGCAAAGACGGGTTTTTAACCAAATATAATTCATATTTAGACATTCATGTAGCAGGTAAATCCCATGTTTTGGTTCGTAGTAATAATGCTTCTACAGAATGTGGAACTGCCACAAAAGTCTCATGTCCAAAAGTAAGAGCAGCCACAATCTCTACTGTGTGCGCCTTGTAGCCACCAACCTAGGACAATGGGGGAGGGCTACTGCTACATTATAAAGATTTGTACTGAAATAAGCACCAGGTCTGAAATCATCACTTCTACATTGTACTATAGCCTTAATAATATTTTATGCTTTACACAATAGAATAGAAAAAGATATTCTTGAATAATCGGGTAACCCAAGAGCAGGAGGGTTTAAAAGTAAAGTTTTCAGATGGACGGACGGTTGTTCATAGTGTTCTTGCCAATTGAAGGGCTTAGAAGTGTCTTTCTTAAGTAATTCTAATAACAGTTTTGTTACTTCTGCATAATTAGAAATCTACTGTTGGCAGTAGCCTATCAGTCCCAGAAAAGTCTGCAACTGTTTTAACATAATAGGGGGTTGTATCGCTTAAATAGCTGTAATGCAAAAAGGTAGGATTTGCTAAGAACATTTTAAAAAGAGATTTTCTAAATATTGAACCTGAGGTTTCCGCAACTGCAGCTTTTCTCTATTAGCCTTAAATCCCAGTTCTCCTAGTTTTGTTAAAAGAAAAATAACGTCTTGCCTACAGCTATTATACTGTATTAAGGTAGACTCACAAGGAGACTGATTTTAATCTAACTGCTTTTCATTTCTCTAGGAAAAAGATTTGGTGACTACATATCCTTGAGGTAGTCTTGTTCATGTATATCGCTGTCCTTTGTATGTAAAGGCAAACAGATACTGACTGTATAGGTGAAAGGGAATGTAGAAGAATGCTGAGGAAACAGCTGTCACTAAAAAGGTGGTAGCTGTCAGAAGGATAGAACTTAGTATTGTAGCCAGGTTAGACACTACAGGAAAGGTCAGTACTACTGCATCATTAACTGCTCTTACATCTTGTACAAACCTACAGATGTTCTTGCCTGGTTTCTTATGTGCATTACATGAACTTCTAGACAGATCAACTATTCCATCCTGAACTAACGCAGAAATGGCAGGTTCATTTCCTTACTCTGCTTCATTTGATAAGGGATACCAAACTACAATAGGTAGATGCTCTTAAGGTTTTAAAATAACTATAACATGTAATGCACTTTTATGAGTCCTACCTCATAGTCATGATTAGTACACAACTGTGGAAGGATGGTTTTAAGTCTCTTCAAATCAGCTATAGTAGGGTCTATTCTGATCAAAGTACTGCAAAAGTGGGTCTTCATCTGCATAAATATCAGATGAATACAGACCCCAAAGGAGTAGCTTCATTTGGAATGTCTAGGGAAACTCTGTCTGGCGTGCAAAATATAGCACATTGTAATTTACACAATAAAACTCTACATAAAAGATTTAAAGGGGCAGTATCTCTTTGATAAATGCATGTTGCTATTTTAATGAATCTGTTTGAATGACAATATGTTTTGTCAATGGATAATCCAAAGGAATTCCAGAGCCCCCCCCCCCCCCCCCATACCCCAAACTGATTTTCTGGACAGTGAGTTCTGCATTTAATGGGGTGGTCATGGATCAAGTCACTCCTAGGTCAACTAGAAAGGTATGAGTTGAATTACAGTCTGTCACATTAACAAAGTGACCTTCTTGGTCCACTGGTACCAATGGAAATAGCTGTATCTCCTGTTCATGGCTGTTCTAATTATCTTGATGCCATGTTCTTGGCTGCCAAGTGGTACTCCAAGTGGGAGAGTGTCTTTCCACTTGAGTAGTGTTTGGACATTTGGCTGAGTCGCATTGAAAACATGGGTTTGTTTACTGAAGAAAAGGACATTCATTGCACCAACAGTCACTTTTACAACAACTAAAGCACAGACTAATGTGATCTGCTCTGTGGAGAAGTATGGGGTAAAAATTTAGTGGGTATTACCCTGGGGCTTGCTGTGGGAAAAAATCTAAATCTGCCAATTTCTCCTCTCCAACCGTCTTCCCATGAGTCCCTTGGGCATCGACTAGTTTCTTTTGCTTATTTTTTCCTCCCGACTATATTGTTTGACAAATATTGTGCTTGATTAACAATTTCAAGCATACATAAACTGGACCAATTTAAACAAACTTGCTTAAACTGTTTCTGTATTGCTGGTAAAAAGCCTCCTACAAATGCTGCTGAATGCCCACTGGCTTATGTTCCTTTTGTACTTTTGGGATGCTCTGAAAAAGCCTCAAACACATCTATCATGCAGTCAGGATGCACATAAATAGATTCATTCTCCTTCTGCACAATTACTTTAATTCTTGCCTTATTAAGTCTTAGAGGGCATCTTTTTTAGTGACAGCTGTTTCCTCAGCATTCTTCTACATTCCCATTCACCTATACAGTCAGTATCTGTTTGCCTTTACATACAAAAGACAGCAGTATACATATTGCATTTAGTCAACTGTCTGTTACTGCTAGGAATGCTTTATCTCTGTGCTTTGGAATATCATCTCTTATAGATGACTTTTAACATATTTTTTGTGAAAATGTCTGGAAGAGTAGAAACTTTTAAAACTGCTCTCAAATCTTCAATAGTAGAGTTTTGTAACTGCATGTGTCCCTCTAACGTTTTAGCATTTTTATCTGAATCTGCTTAGATAGGAGGGATAGAATCTACAATAGTCTGAAAATCTACTACAGTCCATGAGTGCAGTATTCTTTGGTATGTTCAGTATCACTGTTCTGGGCTGCTTCAGGATTACATACCTCTCTCAAAGGCAGAATATAAGTATCAGATGGTTTGTTGGTTGTAGGGGTATCATCAGCAGAAGACGAATCAGAATTTGATGCATCCTTGAAGCTTTGATTAGGAGGTGGTTTCCTCATATATTCTTCCCCATCACTGATTATTGGAAACTGTGTAACTAGTTTTTTGAACTTCTTTAAAGTACTTGTCTTAGAAGGAGTGCTTTTATTACCAAATCATTTTAACTTGTTAATATGTTTTGTTCCAGATGTATGCTTGTGTTTTGGATATAACAGTCTTCCCTTATTTGCTATTCTCATCAATATTTGCTCAGAATGTGAAACTCTATGTTACTGTCACCACTGCCAGAATATAGAGCTGTGAATTGATCCTTTAATATGGGCAGAAGAAATGGAATTGTCTTGAGAAGTATCAGGAGAAATACTAGAGGGGCTGTCTTCAAATTGTTCCCCTACCTACTCGCCTAGAGAGGGAGGGCTGTCTGCTTTATAGGAATCAGAATTTTTCATAATGGGGAGGGAGTGGGAGAGCTGATGGAATCAGAGACCAGTCATCATCATCACAAGAATTGTGTTGAGTTACTTTCAATTTTTCTCATTGTTTTCATTTCTGTAATATATGCACTGTACTATTTACAGCCTGCAGCTGTGTTTTTAAGATAACTGAGTTATACTTTAAACTTCTAACTACATATTCCTTTTCCTTATATTTAGATTCTCCTTCCCAGTCATTAAAAGTTGAGCATCATAAAATAAGTACTTCATTTACGTTCTGTTTAAGCGTCTATCTATTTAAGATTTTCCAAAAAAGCCTGATCAAACGTTCCATCCTCAGGGAACTGCAGTGCATTCTCATTTTAGTGTGCTCAGATCACTTTAGCAAATAATTAAAGCTGTCTTGTCCACATTTATTAAACATATGTCTGTCTGGAGTCCCAAACTCCTGTTTTTATTGCCCCCACATTTACACCCATTGTAATTTTAATGCTATGGTAATATTACCCACTCTCATTCATTTAAAAACATTCTCATACAGTTTTGTATACAACATTATACAAGAATGATTAAAACCCACTCTCATTCTTAAATATTTGATTAGTCCCACTCTCATACAGAATATCTTTTCTCTTATTTTGCTTACTAAGAACCTGCAGACCCCTTATCTGTGACTTTCCTTATTAGGCACAAGTTCTAATCTTCCATGTTGGATCTTTCTGTGCTGGCAATATTCATGTTTGTAATATCCACTTTGGCAGTGAAAGAAAACTAAAGATGGGCCCAGGCTGTCAAGATCCATCATGAAACAAAATGGATTCCAAAAATAGAAAATGTTATGTATATACTATACATTTTTCCCATCTTATGCTTCCCCCTTTAAACAAGCCTTAGTCCTCCACCCTCTGGCAGCATGGTTCAACAGCCTGCCGTCATCCCATATGTGGCCTGTCTGCATTCTAAGGCAGTATAGCAGCTACCTTATGCTTACTGACCTTTTGTTTCAACCAGCTGATAGTTTAACTTGTGAGAGATGTAAGTCATTAAGAAACATGGAAACTCTTGTATGAACACACTGTTGTTAAGCATCATACCTCTGCAACACCACAACAATCACAATGACCACTAGGCCCATAAAATACATGTAGGCTATAAAGAAAAAAATGTGAAAAACCTCTGAGAACACATGCTAAAAGATTATAGCCTCAGGCACATAAGGCAATACCTTCTCTTTCATTACTTAAACATAGTGTAAATCCATACAACTCATTCAAGAGTTGCACAATGTAGACATAAGCCCATATGGCCCACTAAGTATTCATCTACATAAGGAAATGTTTTAGTATGGGTGACTCTGTGTTTAGGCGTACAGACTCCACTCTCACCAGACTGGACATAAAAAAGTGGCTTTAAGCTATTTGTCTTGTGTCAGGATCCGTGATGCCGCAAGAGCCCTAAGGGTCTTTAAACCAGAAATGTATGACTATGGTGGTCCATATGGGAGTGAATAGCATGAAGTGCTTCACCCAGAGGGACATATCCAGAGACATGATGGAACTTACTATATATATATTTGAAGTAAGGAGTACACTGGTACCATGTATAATCATGCCTTTACCATTCATGAAACTGAGATAACAAGACAATTGCTTTAGCCATTAACTAAACAGCTGTTGTCATTCAAAGGGGGATTCAGTATGTGCCAGCTTGTAATGAGATGGCAGATAATTATTTTTTCACTAGGTATGGCTTACCTCTCTCATAACATGGCTTCTACATACTGGCTACAGCCTTTGCTGTCTAATAGTGTTTTTTTTTAGTCAGAACCCTCCCCTATTCCTATATGATGGAAGTACTCAGACCCTCCAGTAACTCAAACTCATTGTGTAGTTTGTAAGATATGGCTTCAGTGCAGAGAAAATACTCTACTTATATAAGGGTATAACAGTGACAATGCCTTCAGGCCCTTGTATAACTATAGGTGAATGGCTGCATTTGTCAGAAACACCATCACCTCACATCAGCTTACCCATGATCTTAGCTTGGAGCTCCTTGTGATCCAAATCCCTATGAACAAATCCAACTATTTTTTCATTGCCAGCCATATATCTCTATCAATGTTCCTCAAAGATCATGAGAATTGCCTTAACACCATTGATGAGTTGAATAGCAAATCAAGTACCTTTTTGCTGGGTGACTTCAATTACCCAAGTATTATACCTGTAAAAATGGATAAACTTAGCTCTTTTTAGACTTTGTTAACATTATTGCTCTAGAACAAATGGTAACACCTAGTCGCTATCTGTAGCCACTCCTTATCTCCTCATCCTAGGTTAAATATGGCCACCAATCAGTCATCTTCTCTGTCAGGACTAGTAGTACTACCCAACCACTAAATCAGATCATCTTTAGGGAATTCACTAGGGCAAATCTACTTCAGCTTGTAGAAGGCCTAGGCAAAATTCCTACAATCTCCTGCAAATGGAACCAACCAAGAGGGCTGTCACATTCCCTTTTGGCTTTTACCAGCACCTAGTCATCTGCATAGAAAGGTCAGTCCTCATCCGCCCTAAATATAGTAGCAATGTCAGGAATTAAGCCTATCTGGAGGAATACCTATATTAATAAGCTATATAGTAAAATAAAGATTCAATTAAAATGAGTAATATCTTTTTATAAGGAATATAGTTATAAGAAATCCTTATCCATTATCTGAGGACCACACTAAGACAAGCTAGCAAGGAACTTAGGAGTACTATTAAAACATGAAAGCAGTTTTAAAGCTTAAGGTTGCCAACAGAAACTACAAATCTTTCTTCAGTTACATAAGGAAACTAAGGAATAATGTCAAAAATGCACCAAGCTCATCTATAATAAGATTGCATATTCAAATCTCAAAGATATATCAAATATGTTAACAGAGAAATTTTGCCCTAACTTTACACAACCTACCCACATTGCTGCCCCCACTATCTTTAAAAGCTTACTTTTCCTGAAATCATCTTGGAGCTAGTGTTATAATCCATGCAAATGCTAAAAATCATTCTTCTGTGGGATCAGATAACATACCAGGTTGCATTCTTATCAAAGCCTGGTATGTACTATCTGAGTTTCCACTTAAACTGTTCAGCCTCAGCCTAACCACAAGCTTGTACCCAGTGCCTGGAGAAAAGTTTCCCTGTACAAGGGTGACTAACAGCTTTAGAGACCCATCAGCCCCACTAGCCTTTTATACAAAGCTATGGAAAGTGTAGTCTCAGAAATCATTTCTGCAGACACAGACAAGTTAACTGACATAGACACCAATTAGTTTAGTTTTGTGAAGGGTTAGTCCTGTATCCTTGACTTTATAAGTTTCTTTGATAGATTTACAGAGTATGTGGATAGTGTTTCTTCCATGACCATGCTAATCTTGATTAGGCCAAAGCATTTGACTCTATCCTCTGTACTGGTATTATTGAAAAATTAGATAAACTTAATGTAACCCCCTATGTTATCTACTAGATTGCAAACTACCTATGCAGCAGGTCTCAGATTGCTGGTACCATCCTCAGACATAACATTGTAACTCATGGAGTAACACAGAGATTAGTGCTGGGCCATCTTCTGGATGATGTTTATTTTGCAGGCATCCAATCCAATATACCAGAAGTGTGATTGACAATAGTTGCTTATATCTTTAAGCTGGACACTGTTATTAACTCACCATCTGATACTAATCAGCTCCAGCAAGAGACGGAATGTGCACCTTCTGAACATGGTCTCAAATTAAATGAAATAAAGTGTGGCTTACTAGTGTTTAACAAAATAAAAAAATCTTTTCCCATGTTGTATGTTGCAAGTAGTACATTTCCTCAGATAGATGCAGTCATGAGAGACCAGACCTGATATATACGCAGACATCTGTCTTTGATTAGATCATCATGTTTCTTTCACAGTCAGGAAATCCTTCTATCTCCCTTAGGTTATTTCCAAGGCAATATTTTCAATACACAAACTAGTCTTTTCTCCAACCTTTAGTAACTACTAAACTAGTAAACCATCCACTAAATGTCCCATCCCTCCAGAATCTACTCCAACCCTATCGCACCACCAGACCACTAAGATCCAGCAACAAAAATCACTTGCAGATCACTAAAGCCAATAACTCTGCTGGTGAAGCAGTATTCTCTTGTGCCATAGCCAAATTATGGAACTCACTCCCACCCACAATTACCTCCGTACCATCATGCACCCACTTCAAAACTTTACTAAAAGCACACATAAAAACATGCTGGCTATGCCCTTGCAACTCCCACCCTAATATCATCCACCCCATCCAACCACTACCTTTCTTTCCACTCCACTAACTACCTTGATTATAGCAAGCTCAGATGCTCATAAGCCTAGTACTTATTATACAGCAGGAATTTCTCATTGTAACATTTGCTAATGTCTGTTATGTACTTCACAGATAAAGATTCTAGTTGTCTACTGATGTACTATGTTCTTCATCTGTAAATATGTTGTAAGTAATTGCTATGTTAAATTATTAATCACTATGTAATCCAATGTAACTACTGTCTGTTTGTTTTAACTGTGGAGCTATTCTCTCCGGGCCTCCGCTGAAAATGGACCTACGTCCAGTCGGACACTCCCGGTCAACAAATTTAAATAAATAAATAAAATTTAGAACCACTTTGCTTCCCAGTCTTTTGTACCTTATCGCTCCTCCTCGTGCTGCACTAATTTCCTAAATTCTTCCTCCTACTGTCACACCCCATCACTAACTACAATTCCTCATATGTCCATTTATCCTCCTGGTCATTTCCATAATTTTACCTTTCATATCTCTCTTTTCATCAGTTTTTAAACTACATTAATATTTATCTGTCTGTAAAGTATTACTAACCTCAAAAACAGCCCAATCTGATCTTTTTCCTGTAGCCATCATGCTGTCAATACATTAACTTTTACTGCAAGCATATCACTCAACTGGAAAGGTCCCAAAGATACTCAACCAAGAATATTAAAGGTTTTGAATAGGTCAACTATCCTGAAAGACTTGCACAAATCTTATACTTAGTAACCTTCAGGCTGCTTCAAAGTATCCTGTTTCTTGCTTTTCAAGTCATAGAAGACCTAATTTTATTTGACTTCATATTTCTTTGCAAAACTAGTGACTCTTCAGGCATCCACATTAGAGATATAAATCTATATGAAGAAATAACTCACTGGAAAGATACAGACCTAACTCAATGCATTTCCATCTTATGGAATAAGTCATCACTATAAGGCCAAATAAAGTTCTACTTTGACTTCTTTTAAGGCTTGATTGGATGAGTAATTACAAATGTACACAAAGGTTATTATGTACAGCCCTGCTTGACTTGGGAGGGGAGCCTTATTAAATGCTTTGAAAAGGGAGATACATACCTTTAATTACTTCTGCCTAAAGTATATGGCTAGACATTTGATGGTCCTTGAGATTACTTGCCTAGTATTGTTTTTATGTTTCTTTGTATATCATCAGCTTTTTTCCTAGTAGGGTTATATTTAAGTTTGAGTTTATGCACGTACGGCCATGTTTTAGGTGTATATCACTGTGTGTGTCAAGTTGGATAACAACTTTCATCTCTGCTTTGGAGCAAAGTTTGTTTTATTATAAATGCCTGTTTTGGAAGAAAAGTATTTTTCATATACGTTTTATGTTTGTGTTAGCATCAGGAAAAGTTGGTTGTGGTTGCTATATTTTGTTTGTTCGCATGCATTTGTTTTGTATTATAAATTTATTTGGTTCTGGTAGGTGGTGAAAATTAAGAGAATAGTTTCTAAGAGGATAGATGTTAATGTTTTCCTAGTTATCATTATGAGGTATGTGGGATGTGAACCTTTAAGTTTAAGAGAGTCAGATGTGTGGCACTGGCTAGATGTCAGTACAGGTGTACAAGCCCTTGGAGTAGCAGGGGGTGGAGTTGTGAGGGAGAGAATAAATCAAGCTGTCAGTCAGGAGGGTAGGGGAGACAATCAATATGCATATGTGCGCAAGGAACTCTGGTTGATGAAAACCCAGTTATGAACTCTAACTTAGAAAAAAATTATTTATATGCCACTATGTGCTGTTCCATAGGTGCATTGCATGTTTATTGGGATAGATTGCAACAGCAGCATGTAAAGAGCTTTAACATAGACAGAATAAAATGAGCAAAAAACAAATAGGCAAATATATGAGTGTTGCCTGCTAGCTAAAAAATCCAAAATGCACTGTTATTCACATGACAACCCTTCACATGACACACCTGTGATGCTTTACTTATCACAACCAGTTCCTTATTTCCACCGAAGTGACATGAAGTAGTTCCCTTCTCAGATTCAACCAAATAAATTGCCAACTTGAAAGTAACACTTAGTATCTCCCTCTCTCTCTATCTATCTATCTATCTATCTATCTATCTATCTATCTATCTATCTATCTCTCTATTCTCTCTCTCACTCTATATATATAGATATAGATACAGATATAGATATGGATTCATTTCAGAACATTGAAATACCATAACGTCGAAATTCAAAATATTGACACCAAAATCTTGAAATCCAGGGCACTGAAAACTGAAAACATTGAATTCCATAGCATTGAACACATATGTCAAGCCACCACTTCCTATACTCCACCACAAAAACAAACAAAAAGAAGTAATAACCATACTATATTAAACAAGCCCCGCTGCACCCCCCATACCCCCCTGCTACTTAAATATATCAACTCAGAGATTGCACTACACAGATCAAAATGGTAACCATACCATTCCACACTGCATGACTGCCTGATTAAATTGCAGAAAACTATCCTCAGCCTTCTCTTCAAAACACTATTTCACTGCTAAAACACTACACATTACCATATATCTCTCAGATACTTACCAGAGCTTCACATTTGACCTCAGCCATGTTTCCTTGTAATATGCTAAACTAAAACATAACATATCTTAAAGCCACAACAACCACCTTGCACAGTATCACACTATTTACAAAGCTGATTCGACATTCTGGTATTTGACAATGTGAACTTTCAGTGTTCTGGACTTTCAAGATTTTGGTCTCAGTATTTTGAATTTCAGCATTATGGTATTTCAATGTTCTGAAGTGAATCCATATGTGTGTGTGTGTGTGTATATATATATATATATATATATATATATACAGGGTTTACTATGATATGTTTGAAAGGGGTCAGGTCGAACAATTACAACATCAGAAAATAAGGCTGACTTTGAAAACAGTGGAAGATTGGAATGTCGAAAATAGAAAACACGAAAATGTGTATACAACATTTTCGACATTCCCGTCTTCCACCCATCTTACTTAGCTTACCTCTACTATTTAGCAGGGGGGCTGCACCCCCCTGCACATTAAATATACCAACTCCAAGATCTCACTACAGTGAGGAAATGAGCTACTTCCCTGTTCGTCATTGAAGAACGACTTCCTTCCACAGTCTCGGCACATCACTTGCTGAAAGGACAAGTGCACTATGCAACTCAGCTAACCATGATCGACCACTTTTGGTTTGATTTCCTGTCCCTTGGAAACCATGATTTTGGACATTGGACGTTCGACTTATTGCCATTCGCATAAGTCATAGTAAACCATATGTAGATATATACAGATATATAGATATATTTTATTTATTTATTTTACGTTTGTTAATTGGAAAAGTCCAACTGGACACAAGTCCTTTTTTAGCAGAGGCCTAGGGAGAAAAGCTCCAGTTAATTAGAAATCACAAACATTTACATAAAAAAGTCAAAACATTTCCATAGAAAAGCACAGGAGTAAATGCACTCTATACAAACAGTACTAAAAAGTAAACTTTACATGAAATGATAGTAGCAATGGAATATTCACAATTATAAAGCAGTGTAAATATAGATACCTTAAGAGTATACAGATATAGTACACTAAGTATATTATGTATCTCTTCTATCTAAATAATATCTTATAATACTTTCCCACGTTGAATAGACAAAATTGAAAACAGTGAAGATCAAATGAACTAGGTTCTTATAGAAATTCATAATTTGCATGCTCTATTCATGCAGCTGCATATATGTTTTTATTGACATTAAGTAATATACAGAGCTCTCTTTCCCCTTTCCTATTTCTTTATAAATCATCTACAAACTGACTGCTTTAACTGACTACTTGTATTTTCCATGTCAATAATTTCTACTCCGTGTTACTTAGTATATGTTAGTGAAACTGAGCATTGGATTAGCATTCCTGTTTACAAAACATACACCTTAATTTAATCCCTAACACTCCTTTCTGCATTCATCCTTCACACACTTCACACATACTACCATTTGTGTAATGTAAAGCCGTCTACAGCAAGTACAGTTTTTGCCCATCTTTTGTTTTGAGAGGTGATCTAGCATGATGAATCCTCTCAGAATCGTACACCAAAAAGTACTTGTCAGTTTCAGTCTCTTCTTAATGTGTAACTTTCTGCCACATTTTTTATCTTCTGCAGCTGATGAAAATATCCCGTTCTCCTCTTCGACAGATTTTGTATAACTTATTTTCTGCTTTTATGGAAACTCGAGGGAAAATGATGTCCTGGTTTTACTCCTCGCGCCTTGACAGGAGATGTGTTCTATCATGCCTTCTCAGCCCTTTCTGCCTTACAGTGGTTGTACTGGAATTACCTTCATTATTTTTTTTTTGTCCCTTGTCTTTGCTGTCCTTCCAGTTAATCTCTTTAAATTCTGTGATACTTCCCAGTCTGATATAGCTGTAATGTTCAGTTTGCATCCATCTTGCCTCTGAGAAGCTTCCAAGTTTCTGCCTTATCTTTAAATTGCCAAAGTGCTCAGTAATGCTGCCAAAATAGGCTTTTACCATAAGTTCTGCATACAAAAATAGTCTTCAAATTTACTACCAGCCTTGTGCTGCTTGTTTAACAAGTACTGTGTGTACTGTAACCACTCCAAAGTGAATCTCTCTGCTGTTCCTGCTATATGCAATTAACCATTCTCAAGTTCTATATTAGGCCAGTGCTATAAGTACATGTTTGAGCTGCTCTATCATGGAACTTCTTGGGTTCAGCCTGTAAACTTTTCCAATCTCATCTGACAACCTGGAAGCAATACACAACATTTTCCTCATACGTTTCATAACAAAGGAGTCTAGATCATTTGCGCTGTTGGGCACCCCAGTTAAACATATATTCTTCTTAATCTTTTTTTAAATTTCTCATCCATTAGCTTTCTAATACCATGATGGGAATGGGCCCCATTCCTAAGTCAACATTTGCTTAAAGTTCATGAAATTAGTATTATTTCAATCTTTGATGTTAGCCAGAAGTGCCATTAGCAGCACCCGCATTGTGTCCAGTAATGACTCCTTCTGCAATTTATATGGATTTACATGTATTGATAACATATCTAAATATGACTGTAGATTATTTTTTATAAGACCCTTTGTTCCTACTACTACTACTCAAACTGTCTGGGTATCTTACTTCCACATCGCTGTTATTTCTGCCTGCAAATCCTAGTATTTTATTACTTTGTGTCTCTTTGTATGCAAGACACTGTAGTTACTGAGTGAAATGATTTCAGTTATCTAAGTCTGATGTTATCTGATGTTAAGTTATCTAAGTCTGATGATCCTACCTTACAAGATGGTGACATTCACCCCAACCCTGGCCCCATTTATCCTTCTTCTCAAGCATCTAGACCAATCTCCAATAATACCCTTCTCATAGGACATCTTAACATACGAAGTGTAAACAACAAAGTACCCTACCTACACACCCTCCTAGATACTCACTGTTTTGACATTCTCTGTCTCTCAGAAACCTGGCTAAAGTCAGCCACTAAAGATACTGAGATTATACCACAAGGCTATAATATACTTAGGCTTGACCGTACTAAACGAAAGGGTGGTGGAGTAGCAATTCTGTTTAAGAATCATCTTAATATCTCTACCCTTTCAGCCTGTCCAACCCAAGATAGTAAAGTGGAAGCCATGATCACTAAACTTCAACTTAACGCTAAGAAAGCCCTTTACATCATCTGCATATACATACCACCTGGAAACAATATACCGATCGTAGAAGACTTTCTCAGATGGGTTTCTATCAACTACCCCCAAGAAACTATAATTCTTGGCGACTTAAATATAGACTGGAATACTATTAATGCTGAAAATCCCACCTCTCACATTAACCTAAATGGTTTTACCCAAACCATTACCTCTGCAACAAGGCTTAATAAATTAAGTAAGAAACAGACTATTTTAGACTGGATACTCATAAACAAAGTTAACATCACATATAAAGTAGGAACTATGCCTGATGACCTCAGTGATCATTGCTTAACTTATATTACAAGAGAGAAGACTGACTATCTTCACCTCCCTAATATAAGAAAAATACGTTCTACTAAACACTTCAAAATCAGCCTATTTCAAAACGAACTCAGAGCTTGTAACTGGAACCCCTTAAAAATACTTCCTCTTAACGAAGTAGTATTATTCTTTAATTCTACTTTCCTTTCCATTTTGAATAAACATGCTCCTGAGTGTACTATTAGAATGAAATCTAATACAGCCCCTTGGCTCTCAAATGAAACTAAAAAACTAATCCTCTCTAAAAATAAGGTTTGGGCCAAATGAAGATCCCATAGAATCAGCTCTGATTTTCTTCACTTTCGCCAACTTAGAAATCTCACCAAAAAAGCTATAATCACTGACAAAAGAAAGTACTACTGTGAACTTCAAGAAACCCATTTTAATAAACCCAAACAATTTTGGTCCTCGATCAATAGACTCCTTTCACCAGGAACAGCCAAAACTCCCTCCCCACTAAATGCTGACCCTGACACCCATCACCAAACTGCAAATGCTTTTAACTCTTTCTTTACTGAAACTATTCAATCTCTTGCTAGACAATTAAACACTAATAACTTCTATCCTCCTAATAATCTAGTAAACTCTTCCTACAACTTCTCTCTACAACCCATCTCTACCTCTTTCATCTATAAACTTATCCTCAAACTGAAACCTTGTACCCCCTCTGCTGACAAGCTCCCTTCCCTTTTTCTCCAAAAAGCAGCCAAAGAAATTGCATACCCAATAACTATACTCATAAATAGGACTATCCAAGAGGGAACCATCCCTGATATCTGGAAAATTTCTCATATAATCCCACTACACAAAGGCGGTAACTCTATTGACTACTCCAACTATAGACCAATTGCTCTTCTTTCTCCTTTAGCAAAAATGATGGAGAAATGTATTCATCAGCAACTTGTACAGTACCTCTCTCTTCACAATATTATAGCTAACTGTCAACATGGCTTTAGACCTCACCATAGCACCACCACTGCCCTCCTTTCCTTTGTAGATACCATTAACAGCAATCGCAACAATAATCTTTTCTCTTCTGCCCTATTCATTGACCTCTCTAAAGCTTTTGACATGGTCAACCACTCTTCTTTAATTATCATTCTTGAATCCCTCTCATTTGATAGCCTTGCCATCAAATGGTTTAGTTCATATCTCAGTAACAGACAACAAGCCGTTCTCTGGGACAACCACATCTCCTCCTTACTGCCCATTTCTATTGGAGTCCCTCAGGGCTCTATTCTTGGTCCACTCCTCTTCTCCCTCTATATTAATGATCTCCACTCTTTAATTCCTCAAGCTACCTGCACTCAATACGCAGACGACTAAACTATTATTTGTTCAGCATCCTCCTCTTCAGATCTAATCTCACTAACTCAAACTATGTTCAACACAGTAGAAACATGGTTTACTAGACGATACCTTCTTCTTAATGCTAAAAAAAACAAACTTCTCCTCCTCACCCCCACCACTCATACCTCCCCACTAAATTTCACCATCTCCTCAAACAATAACACTGTCATCTCTCCTGACTCCACAACTAAACTGCTAGGAATAACCATTGATAACAATCTCTCTTTTGACCAACACATCAACAACACCATCAAATCAGTTAACAGAAAAATAGGATCCTTATACCGTATTAAACCATTTCTCACCCCATCTACTAGAGCTACTATTGCTCATTCCCATCTTATATCTACTCTCTTTTATGCCTCTCCTATCTTCACCAACCTCAAGAAAACGAACCTAAACAAACTAGCAACTTGCTAGAATAACATTGCCCGCTTTGCCACTGGTAACCCTTTTAGAACCCATCACTGCCTCAATTTGAAACACTTAGGCTGGCTGGAACTACAAAACTATCTTATTATCTCACAACTTACTATTGCCCACAAATTACTGTACCAACCTAATAACACCCCTATACTATCACAACTTTTACTCCCTTATAACAATCTCACCTCTCTTCGTTCCTCTTGTAAACTCATGACCAAACCCATAAAGGCCCAAAACTTAGCTGGTGACTCTTTATTCACCAATACTGTAGGCAGAGCATGGAATTTGCTGCCTAAGGAGTTAACTCTAATTACATCCTTACCTCTCTTCAAACAACAAATCAAACTGTACTTCCAAAACCACTGGCTTTGTTCTTGTAGTACTCCAGACTAACTTCCCTCTCCCCCCCTCCTCTCTTGACCTTTTACCCTACTTTATGCTTAATAATTAGCATCTACCTTGTTTCTTTTCCATTGCTGTCCTACTATGCTTTGACCTACTCCTCCCATCTCTTCTACCTCCTCTTGACTGTCTTCTTTATTTTCCTCTCTCACTTCCTGACTCCTGTCTCTTCCCTCTTTTTATCTTACATTCTCCTTCTACTTCTCTACCCACCTGAGCTTTAACTTTTATCTATATGGCAGATGCCTTATTGCATAACCTTTCTGTATTAAGTAAAAAGCTTTGAAACTGACCTAACATTATGCATGACTACAACTGTTTGTGTCTCTTAATGTTTGTTGATTTTGTAACCAAGTTTGTTTTTTTGTTTCTTATTTTTATTCTATGTCTTTATTAACAACATGTCTCTCTTTATTATGTTTTGTGTGGAGCTTTTCTCCCCGGGCCTCTACTGAAAATGGAAATATATCCAGCTAGACTAGCCCGGTCAACAAATGTAAAATAAAATAAAATAAATAAAAATAAAATTATCAATGCTACTTTTGTCTTCTTTTCATGCACTACTATATCTGGTTTTCTCGCATCTACCTTTTGAACTGTTGATAAGGGGTGAGCCTATGTGATGTAAATGTCATCATTTTCTATGATGCTTTGTGGCTCACGTTTCTAGTGTTTTTCAGCTACGTCAGTATTATAATGTTACACAATCTAGTGGAACAGTCTTGCCACATTATTATTATGCCTTTCACTAAACAGTCCTTCTGCCATTAGTATGTCACAACCAGCAATGAGGTGTGCAACTGTTTCCAATTCTGTTTTACAAAGCCTACAATTGTCTGTTTCTCCCACATGTTCTATGGACTTTGTAAACCAATGTGTATGTAGTAGACTTTCTTTGGCTGCCAATATGCGTCTATATTAAAATCAGTGAATGCTTAAAAAGGCGAACACTGATTTATCAACTCCATGTAAGTGAAAGCTTACAATCCCAAACACATAGAACAGCGATTTTTTTTCCCAGGGGAAAAAAAATCGCTGTTCCAAAAAAGAAAAAAAAAACTTTAAAACATTACATAAAGTGGGGGGCTTCACTCCCCACACCTCCCTACTTAAATATACCAACTCCGAGATCGCACTACAGTGGCAAAATTGGAAAAATAATGAAGGCGGCCAAATGATTTCTTTCCCAGAGAAAGAATTCACTTATATGCCATTTCCGTATTTTGCCATTTCACGCTTTGAAGTTTGATCAGCGTCTTCAATCATATAATAGGGAACTGCCAATATTAACCTTTCATCTTTTGGTTTAAATTCAACTCTCCTTAACCATTCCTGCATTCAATCCTGATCAGCATGAGGTTGTTCCAGGACTTTTCTATACTTGCAACTATATCTATGCATTTTCCATATTTCAAGGCTTCTCATATGATCCTTCACCTTATATTCTTTCTTTTGTTTTTTGGCACATTCAGTTGCTACCTGATTTTTATCTTCTTCTGGTATGATTTCCATTCCTGCTTGACTCCAATATGCTTCTGCTAGATTAAGCAGGGAAGTCATCTTAGATTTATTCTCCTCATGTTTCAAAGCTTTCACAATGTTTAGGTCTTGTGCGGACAGCAGATATGTATGTAGCCCCATGATTACAGATCTATACATGGAATCAGTTTTAAGGAGGCCCATAACTCTTTCGGAATAGGGAATATATAATCTTGGTATGCACTGATTTTTATAAATCATTAGATGAGCACGAAACATCCTTCTTGTTTTCTTGTCAAATCTATCCAACACCTTTTGGGGCCAGTCAGTCACTCCAAAACTGTAACATAGGACAGAAAGAGTAAATTGATTTATAGCTTGAGCTTTGTTTCTAGATGTCTACGTTGTTTTCACGATTAATTTAAGTCTTCTAAAATATTCCTCACTAAGTTTTATTTGCTGCTTGTTGCTGTTTTGTTGCATGTTTTGTTGCTGATCCTTCAACGATTCCCAAATATTTATACACTCCCTCTTGCTCAAGTTCTGTTATATCACATTCTTGTCCCAAACTGATGTTTTCTTGGTGCTGCATCTCTCCTGATTCTTATATCATCTGAAAAAGGTTTGACTACTTCCAGTTGTACTTTCAGTTCCTGATCTGAAAAGCTATACAGTTTTAAATCATCTACAAAGAGAAGATGAGAAGTCTTTACACTTTGCTGCTTTCTGATAGCAAATTATAGCCAAGACCTAAGCTGTTAAGCAGACAGGTAAATGGGTTAAAGGCACGCTAGAATAGCAGTGGTGACAGAGTCACCCTGAAATATCCCCCTTTGAATTTTTATCCCTGGGATAATAATTTGTCCTTTATCATGGCTTAATTGCAAAGTGGTCTGCCACTGTTTCATAGTCATTGCAATATAATCAATCAGTGCAGGATGTGTCCTATAGATTTCCAAGCACTCTTTTATCCATGAATGTAGGATACTATCAAATACCTTTTTGTAGTCAATCTATGCCATACTTAGATTCTTCCCATTTTTACAGTTCTCCACTATGATTTTAACAACAAATTACCCTTTTGTTCCATATGACTTTCTTTTATTGCCCTTTTGTTCTACTGCCTTAATTGAGTTTTCTTCTAGATGACTATACACTTTGTCAGCATTAATTCCCGTATATAATTTATATGTCGTCAGAAGACAAGTTACTGGCCTATAATTTTTATATATATTTTTTTTATAATCCCTCTGTGTTGCATTGCCCATGTACTTTCAGTTTTCTTAGCAAGAACCAGCAATTTAGTTTCTATTGTTTTAATAATTATCTCATGGTACGTGAAGAGATCCTGTGCCATTAATGACAGATTTTCAGACATGAACATTTTCTATTCTGATGGCACAGTTTTAACTTTTCTCTCTTAAATTGCATACTTTTGCACTTCATGTAACAAACTTCTGTAAGTTACAATAGCCAGACTACTTTTTTATATTGGAGAATTAAGACTTTTTTTAGTCAATGGTATCTGTGGAAGAACAATGGTACTATTTCTGCCAACGCCCCT
The DNA here is from genome assembly GCF_019279795.1 of Protopterus annectens. Classification (NCBI taxonomy): domain Eukaryota; kingdom Metazoa; phylum Chordata; order Ceratodontiformes; family Protopteridae; genus Protopterus; species Protopterus annectens. The sequence goes on from NC_056735.1 coordinate 1,040,001,632, forward strand.
AAAGCCCCCCGGGAAGGAAGAAATTAATAACTTTCTTAGACTCAAAGTAAAGTCAAACCTTGCATATGAATAGCCCATTCTCAAATCCAAAGGTCAAAAACTTTAAAAACAAGTAACTGATTTAGTATGACTTAGAAAAGATGTGGAAGAGAAAATTGAAGCAACATAAGGAGGAAGGGAAGAGAAACAGATGAGAAGTAGGCAAGGGACAGCAACATTTGTAGTAACAGGAAGGGGGCAGAGGGTAGGGCAAACATGCCGAGTAAAACAATGAATGTAATATTAAAAGAAGATGGAAAGGAAGTAAAGGTAGTCAGCCTCATGGTGAGGGAGAAAAATATAAATTAGATATTGGTCTTTTCCATAAAATGTTTATTAAGCAAAAAGGGTTTTGAACAAGAATAGAGGATGGATTACATACATTTGTTTTCAGAAGAACATAGATGTTCATGTAGTATAATTTGCTTAAATGAACTGAGTGTAGCGTGAAGACATTTAGATATAATGTTGGGTTGTTCTGTAGTAGGGGTATACAAAAACAGGGAGGTATTATGACCACTTAACCAATATAAACATTAGTTTGATTAAAGAACTGAAACCTTCCATTAAATTGGAACCAATGTTTTGGATACTGGATTGGCAGTATGAAATTCAGTAGAGGTAAGGATGTATGCGGATAAAAATCTGCTGTACAATATAGTGAAAAGGGCAAGTTTCACTAACATGTTTGTGAAAGAAGAATTGCCTTATGGGCTAGAGACACACACAGAAAATATACTTCAGCAGATAGTGTAATAGCAAGAAGTGTGATAATGACTAATGGCCTTTTTTTTTTTCCAAAAACATTTTTATTTTGTTTTCATTATAAACATACGCAAATGTACATATAACAAATAAAACAAAACAATAACAAAACTATTTACAATATTTACATTCATAGGTGCTGCGGTAGCATTGTCGCCTCACAGTAAGATGCTGTCCAGTTCGATTCTCAGCTAGAGCGTCTTCTGCGTGGAGACATGCATGAATGGGCGTACCTTTGGTGAAGGTTGTGCATCAGGGCTGGTAACTCGGCACGTAAAAATCAACTACCAATCATTAGCGGACCGGAGTTCCACTGTGGCGACCCCTAACCGGGAAAAGCCGAAAGACACAACAACATTCATACATGATAAACAATCATTTTATCCATGAGAAGTTATCAGTATTTGTTCAAAAGGTTTTCCAATTTTTGTCATGTTATTTTTTATGAGTAATGTTATGAGTTCTATAACAAATGGTTTGCAGTTCTTTTTACAAACAACTTTTTCTAAATTAATAAATTCTTTAAACATCAAATCTTGTTTACTTTTCCAGTTCAAAATAATAACTTTTCTGGCAATTGCAAGAACTGATCAGAGTAACTGAATCTGAGATTTAGGTATCACATTAAGTATAGGAACACTGAATAGGATTAGTGACTTAGAAATATGACAGTTATCAGACCAAAAAGCCTTTACAAAATATCTGAAGTCTTTCCAGTATTGTACAACATTTCTACATTCAATGAACATGTGAACCCAGCTGACCTCTAATAATTCATCACATTTCCAACATTTACTTTCACTGTTTTTGAGTATAAGATTTATTTTATATGGAGTATAGAAACTCCTATTCATAAATGTCCACGTATACAATCTCCAATATAATGAAGAAGAGGTATCATACGTAGAGTGTCTTGTTAATTTTTGATCATCTATCTTTTCAAGACACGTTAGATCAAACTAGGTATAGAGTCAGTCTCTAGGTTGATTGATACTCTCATTTTGTTTTCTATAAACTGCTGTAATGATTTTATAAACAACCGTCTACATAAAAGAGAGTTTAGTGGTTTAATACTCTTATTTTCAATAAACTGATGCCATAATATCAAGTTATTTTCCTTTAATTTTTTGCATCGCATTGATGTTGAAAGAATCTAGGCAATCAGGGGAGTATGCTATAGGAAATATAAGAAATATGAATTGTTTAATCTTGTAATTACAATCAATTATATTTTTAAAGTTATTAAATATTTGAACAATGACATAAGAAAAATGATCAAACGTCTTATTAAATAAACAAAGTCTATGTACAAGCCAATGAATTGTACTTATTCTGTATTGTTCCTTAAATTGCTCTTCTATAGTTCTGACATTAGTTATATGAAGCTCATGTATTATTTTCCAGCCAGATATATAGGTAGGTGAGATACAATGTAATATTACATTAATTATAACTGATTTGGAATAAAGATCTAAGCTAGGGAATGCTATCCCATTACTGTTCCAAGCTCAAATGTGCCATTTATATGCAAGCCTAGGTTTTAAGGGGAGCCATAAAAATTTAAGTAGCATGGAATCTCATTTTTAAATAATTTTTTGGGAGGGGGTAGCATCAATGACTGCATATAAAACAAAATTTTAGGTAAAATTATCACTTTAATTAAAGAGAGCCTATCCTTCAATGTGAAGAACATTTTATTCCATATTTTGATTAGTTCATTAATGGTGGTTATTAAATTATTGTAGTTTAGTTTAACAGACTCTTTCCATGTACTTTTTATACTGACACCCAAAAATTCTAATACATCATTCTCCACATTAAACAGGCTATACTCTCTTAGGTTTTTGTTGATCTTTTTGTTAATTAGTAATGTTTTGGATTTATTATGATTAAATTTAAGCCCTAAAATTCTTTCAAGCTTGCTTAAGGTATTTATAACATCATTGCAAAGAACCATCAATATCACCCAATGTTAACAACATATCATCAGCAAATAGTTGTATCTTAGGACAATAAACCTTATTAACTTGAAAGTCTTTTATATTTTGCTTTTTTCTGATATATGTAGCAAAAGGTTCCACTGAAAGAGCAAACAATAATGGTGACAAAGGACAACCTTGTCTAGTTCTCTTGAGGATTTCTAGTGGTGAGAATAGACATAATCTAATTTTTACATAAGCTTGTGCCCCTCTATAAATTTAGAATTCTTTTCTCTTGAAATTCTGTTATCCTTCAGTTCTGATAAAAGTGTTTTAACTCCTTTGAAAATACCTATGTTCTTTTATAGATGCATACATGCTGCAGATTCAGTGACACTTTTAGTAACTAAATGACATCAAATGAACTAGTAGCTGCATTAGAAAATTCATTATGCATATTAACATCAGACTTATGTTATATAACTAAACCTTTAGTAACTAAACAGAGGGTTGTGAGGCTTTTCTTGTAGTAAGTGTTTTTATATATATATATATATATATATATATATATATATATATATATATATATATATATATATATATATATATATTCAATATAAAAATGTTAGACGACTGACAAAATGGTTAAAACAGCTGATGTTTCTTGAAAAGTCTTGGAAATATTGACAATCTTCTTAACCTTCAGCTTCTAATGTTTATACATACTTTGATCTGATGTGTATTTCTGACATGTCTACTTATTAGAGCTGCTATTATTATATTTGACATATTCATATAGCTTCAGTTATATTGGACACTCTCATTTTAATGTATATTTCATGGACTCAGATTTCTTTAGTTGCTTTCATAATGCTTTTCTTTTTTGTTTTTATACTATATTCTAAGCAAAGATGGATAATTTGTGTCTTTTGGTGTTGGAGAGGTGGTGGATTGATGGTTTAGTTTAGTTTTTAACTAAACCAGAAATCTTATATTTCATGTATGTGTTTATAAATAGTTTTGGGTTTTTGAAAGTAGTATGTAATACACGTTATACATCCATAATAAGCAGGTTTTCAGTAGTTTACAAGTTAACACAGAAGAAAGGTCTTTCAGTAAGTAACAACATGCACATTATAGTCAATGGCTTATAAATTTTTATCATTAAATATTAATAGTTTGAATAATAATGTCAAAAGAGCTGGTTTGCTTAAATATATAAAAATGCATAAAGCCCAGATCATCTTTTTACAGGAAATCCATTTATTAAAAAAGACCTACAAAAATACTCATGTAGTGGGTATACCATTCTGGCTGATTCACGTTTTAAGAGTAAGAGAAGGGGCACTCCTATTCTATGGAAAAATATGCCACGAATTATAGATACAATTTCAGATAAAGATGGCATGCTAAGCATGGTTATTTTGGAAATCAATAGAAAGTATTATACTTGATTAATACATACTGGATACCAGGAGTAAGTGCTAAATATGTTGACAAATATTTGGACCTGATTACTTTACATGCAAAAGGAGAAATTATAGCAACAGGAGATTTTAACTTCATATTATCAGGCAATGATACTTATAAAAACAGTAAAATAAAAACTTCTCAAGCCAAGAAGTTAATTGACTTTACAAACCAGATAAACCTTAAAGGTATACATGGTCTAAGAGAGCATTATTCCTTATTCTATACTCATTATTCATATTGGTTTGGTACACAAACAAACATTGAAAAGGTATTTTTTAAAAAATAATATATATACTCAAAAATAAGTGATGTATTTATAATGACTTGTCCACTTTCAGACCATAATGTTATAAACATTACATTAACTACACATACAGATGATTTACGATTGCTACTTTAGGGAATGGATAATGAAATAAATAGACATGTTTATGGAAACAAATGATAATGGTGAAGTGACTAATACTATACTATGGAACACCTTTAAAGTTTATATATATGGTAGAATAAAATCTTGGTACTTTAAAAAAAGGAGAAAGTGGGACTAAGAACTTTTAGACTTACAAAAAAATAGACAAGATAAAAATGGATGCAAAACCAAATAACAAAGTAGCACATAATGAAATCATTAAGTTAAATCAAAAATACTTAGACGTTCTGAATCATAAGTTAGCCATAAACCTGGAAAACTGAAATTGCAATCTTATGCTGTAAATCCTAAATATCTACGTAAAATAGCAGTAAGATCCAAAAAAATAAACAATCAAAATCATATTAATGAGATTAAATATAAAAGTGACGGTTCAGTTAAGAGTACGTCTAAATTAATGGGCATATTAAAAGTGTTCAGAAAGTACTATAGAGATATAAATAATAGCACACCACTTTTGGAGACAGAAAATGTAATAAATACTTTTATTCAAGAAAATATAACTACTAAGGTGTCAATGCAACAAAATAACATATTAAATAAACAAATAACACTAACAGAATTGAAAGAGCAAATAAAAAAAATAAAAGATAATAAAACTCCAGGACTGGATGGAATAATTCCTGAACTATATAAGATTTTACCTGAATATATAATAAAGAAAATGATGAGTGCCTTTACTGTGGTTAAGCAAAAATGTATAACACCCCATCATGGAAATATTCAATTATCTCCCCCATTTTAAAACAAGGTAAGGACCCTAAATCTTGTGATTCATATAGGCCAATTTCATTACTAAACACTGACTATAAAATTTTCATGACAATATTAGCTAACAGGATAAAGAAAATATTACCTAATTAATACATAATGATCAGACAGGGTTCTTCATAGAAAAGTGCAGGAAAACATTATTAAATTACTATCATTAATAGACATAGCATGCAAATACAAACAAACAACTAACTATTATCAGCCTAGACATAGAAAAGGTTTTTGATTATATTAGTTGGTCTTATCTACAAAGAATTCTGATTGGTTTTGAATTCTCTTCAGATTTTGTCAACTGATGGCTTTTTTGATCCTAGAACATTTGTATGTATGACAGAAGTGGAGAGGAATGCATGAAAAGAGTGTATAGAAGATAAATGTACATTTATTATGGAAGGGTTTGAGATGCTATAAAACATATGAGTCTATATTACTGTGTCAGAAGACTTGTTCACCAAACACATCTTAACTGACATGGAAATATCGACCTGCTAAAATCCAGAACAGCTGAGTCAGAAAATGTTTTCCGAGGGGAAATATCGCTTGGCCATACACAAAAAAAACACACTTTCAAACCCTACATCATGGGGGACATTGCCCCCCACACCTCACCTAGCTAAATATACCAACTCCAAGATCACACTACAGTGGGGAAAAGGGCAAATACCCAATGACGGCCGAGCGATTCTTTTCCCCTGGGTAAAAATTCGCTGACTTGGCGGTTCAGGGTTTTAACAGGTCAATATTTCCATGTCGACTAAGACGTGTTCAGTGAACATGTCTTTCAACACGGTAATATAGACCAAAACATTTTGATAGAAAAAAAAATGTATACCTATTTAGTATGAATTGGGAAATATTCTAAAAACAAAGCATTTGTATGGAATTTTAGATGGGAAATAAAATAATACATAAAAGAAGAAGAAGAAGAAAAACAGTATCTGCCCTTCTGTGCCTTATGCACACATATGTTACTGTACAGGAATATGCATGTCAAATCCTCTACCCTTTTCATCAAAACCATTGGCTGCATAGGACTTCCTGCAGCAGCTTACACACTCTGGTCTTTTGTACCCATTGTATGACCCTGTTATTTTTACATTACTAAGCTTATCATATCACAACCTTCTGCATGTCTGTCAGTTTAATATGCCACCATACAGCTAAGTACCAACTATGCTCCAGCTGTTTCACAGAGTTGGACACAGTGCTGCTGGGCTGGCTGTGCCATTTTTTTTTTTGGATTTCATGGCTGTCATGCAGGCAAATATGTGTTTACCACACCTTTTGTTTTCATTGCTTGCTTCCTTCCTATGACTGCACCTGTCTTGTTTGTGTGTATATTTTCTGTACTTGCACACCCATTGTTATGTGGTTTACCTTCCTGGAATTGTCTTGCTATGTGTCATCTGTGTTCTATGTTCCTTTTCATTCTCTTTTTCTGTCCCGTGCACCCACTCTTAACCAATCCCTCTTTTATAGATTACACCACCAATTTCTATTCCAGCCAAAACTTTTGCATTGAAACATCTGTCTTCATGCATTACAAATGAAATGCAAAGTTCAGAAACTAATCCATTTGGTGAAGCTCTGCATCAACAAACTCCACAACAACAGAAAAAAAAACACAGAAAAAAAAACTAAAACTCCTTTGTTCCAGTAGTGACCTCAAGGAGATAAATAAAGAACCAAAGCAGAAAATGAAACCCAGCAAAGATAAACATGCATTAAACATTTCTATCACATCCAAAACTAACAATTAAGCCATATTTAACTGTATCAAGGAAATCAGATACAATATCTAGCACTGTACTGAGTTGTTATCAAATAGTTTTGTCTACTTTGACCCCAAAGATGTAGCAAACTGGGTCTATGTATAGCCATCAAATGTAAAAATCACCAAATGGCATTACATCAAAAATGCCATTCAGCAAAACTCCTCATCCACACCCCCCACTAATTCCTTACTGTAATGCGATCTTACTGGAATGCCTTGATGAACAGCATCTTCAACAAGATATGCCATTCAATGCTTTTTCCATTTGATGGCTGAATATAGACCCAGCAAACATACTAAGATACAGATTTAGTTGAAACCTCTCTCTCCTTTTCCCTCTCCTGCCCATGCTATCCTCTCACAACATACAGTCATCATCTCCCTGTGTAATTACCACAGAACAATACTAAAAGTCTTCTTTTAAATCAATTAATGTTGCTGTCAGTTCAGACAACATTCCACACTGTTGTATTGCAGACTCCCTTGCAAACTTATTTAACCTCAGCCCATCCACTGGTACTATGCCAGAAGTTTGGAAAATACCAGTTGTGGTCCCCCTTTACAAGAGTGAAACAACCACTTACTATAGAAACTATACCGCAATTATCCTTCTCAGTTTCATTTATAAAGTAATAGAATGCATCATCATGGAGTTTATAAACAATGATATTGGCTTTTTGCAATCCCTCCAACCAAACTTGTCTGGCCTAATAAAGGGCAGATCTTTGCTAATTGGATCCAATATTTTTTTTCTAGAGACAGGCAAAACGATTGTGGCCAGTCACATTATGCAATATTTCATAGTGAGTTACCACATATTTTACAATGCTTCAGCAAGACTAAACAAGGTCTATTCAACCATCAAGTTAAACTTCAGATAATTAAAGTCAGTAGAGTATATAACAAGATGCTTCTTTTTAAGGAATTATTGTAGAAATATGATATTGACACAGCCATAGGTACAGAACTTTGCAGAAGGACGAGCACTGGAGCCATGTTTTTAAATACTATATTTCCTATTTATGTCAAATTAACTTATGTTTGCAAATTGAAGAGGGAGCTATTGCACTAGTTAGGACAATATTAGCATCTACAAATATCAGGTCTTTGATAATTCAAACAATTTGATAGACTGCCTTTCAGTCGTTATTAAGTATGGAGAGAAGTTAATATCTTTAAGAAGTATTTATAAATCTTGCTATTTGTACACTAGTTTGAGACCAAGAGCTGTTAATGAACTGTTTCCTGTAGTGAAGAATTTGAGTTCCTCAGCCTCTATGTTCCAACAGTGTGATTCTAAATAAGTCACTTAATCAGACAATGCTCCTGGATCACCACTGAGAAGGGACACTTGTTTCCAGCTGGCTTATCTGGTTAACAAATACCTAAGTTAAAATGAAATTAAATACACCACAACTCCTCCCTGGTCAGATCTGACCACAATCTAATCACCGTGGATATCCACATCCCACCCTCACCCCCCCTAAAGGAAACCACCATAAAAAAACTTCTCCAAAGCCAATTTTGGGCTTCTATAAACAGAAGTGGCTAACTTCACGACACCCATGCAAATGGAAAATAGGTGCATGACTGCTGAATTATGCACCAATGCACTGTATGAGCACATACACAAGTGCATGGAACGGGCCATACCAAACAGAACCAAGATGATCTCCTCCAAAAAAAGGAAGCCAATCTGGTGGTCACCAACCATAAACAAACTCTACAACAGAAGGAAAAAAACTGTTGCAGAAAAGGATGAATTCCCAAGACTGGAAAAACTCCCTTGTTAGCCTCAGCAAAAAACTGAGATCCATCATCAAATCCTCTAAAGCTAACTATGAAAACAAAATTGCTGCAGATTCTAAAGACAACCACAAGGCATTCTATTGTTATGTCAAGAATCTACATGGTAATACTCAGATCTGCTGTGAGTTACATCACAATGGCAATACATATAGAGAACCAACTGATATTGCCAACATACTGGCCGACAGGTTCAGGGTGAAATTTACCCCCCTTTCTTCCCCTAAAGGGCCTATCACAATGCTTGAGGAATGCCAAGTCCCTATTGTCACAGATATACAGGTAAAAAATGCATTGTCCAAAGCCAAGAATACAGCTTCCATGGGACCTGATAATATCACTGGCTGTGTTCTACATGGATTACAAAGTGAATTGGCATGACACCTGAGTACTCTGTTCAATCACAGCCACATTTTAGGCTTTGTTCCTACCGAATGGCACACTGCTACAGCCATCCAACTCCACAAAGAGGGAGCGACTACAGACCCTGGGAACTACCACCCCATTACTCTGATGAGTCTTATATTTAAGGCTATGGAGTGCATCATCATGAACCTTATAAATAAGGACATAGAGAATTTACAAACTCTAGATCCCACGCAGTTTGGGTTTGTAAAAGGTAGATCATGCCTGCTTAACCTGATAGACTTCTTTGAATCTGTCACCAGAGCTGTGGATGAGGGCAAGGTAGTTCACACAGCCTGCCTAGATCTTGCCAAGGCCTTTGACACCATTCCTCACTCAGGAATCATAGATAGACTCATTAAACTATGCATAAACCTCTATCTCATAAGATGGGTTGCCAACTGGCTCACTAATAGAACCCACACTGTGAAAGTAGCAGACTCCAAATCTGACTACCAAACAGTTACAAGTGGTGTCCCACAGGGATCAGTCCTAGGTCCTCTCCTGTTTGGCGTCTACTTCTCTGAAGTTCAAGCCAACACAAAGGGACTCTGGCTGACGAAGTTCACAGATGATTGCAAACTGAGAGCCATTATTGATTCTCCAACTGATGTAGACATTCTACAAAAAGGCCTCACTGATACCAATGACTGGTGTCAGAACCATGGCCTTAAGCTCAATGCCCAAAAGTGCATTGTCATTCCCTTTGGAAAAAACTCAGTGCCCATGAACTACCACGTAGGTGGCAGTTCACTAAACACCGAAGGTGTGATAAGAGACCTGGGGACACAGGTTGACAGCGACCTCTCCTTTGATAACCACATTGCCACTGTAGTCAGAAAGTCCTTCTGTGTGAAACATCTCATTAAAAAAGGTTTCTCATCCAGGAAGAAAAAGGTCATAATCTCTCTCTACTCGTCCCTCATTAGACCTATTATAGAATACAACTCCCCATTTGGTATGTACCTCACTAAACACCTACAACAACTGGAAAAGCCAAAAAAATTCCTCACAAAGAGGATCTTAGGCCTTAGATACATGCCCTATATGGACAGACTCAAAAAACTCCAGCTATACTCTGCTTCTTATCGCCTACTTATAGGCGATATCTGCTTGACCTACAAAGCCATGTCTGACCCAGAGCTGCTAGATATGCTACACCTAAAGAAATCCCAATCCCTCCATGTCACATGCATCCTCTAGGGACCTCATTACCACAGTAAACAGAACATGCTGGAGGAACAGGTTCTGAACCCAGAGACTTCCCATACTCTGGAACAACCTTCCCAAGCACGTCAAGCAGAGCACTTCACTGGCCATCTTTAAGAGAAATCTTGCCAGGGAATCTTCTTGGGCTAGGCTTATATAGGATCCAGGCCCATTGTCTAGTACACACGTATAAGGGCAAAAATGTGTGTGTATGAAGAAGTTATTAATTTATGTTACTTATTCATACTCACAATAACATTAATCTTCATGAAACCACATGAGGATCTGAAAATAGCAAAAGTGCATTGAAGAAGGCACTTAATATCTTTCTGTGTGAAAATGGATTAAGGCAGATATAAAAACAACTCACTAGAGTGAGTGAGCAACATCTTGGGTATATTGTGCATTACAGATTTTTTTTAGAAATCAGTTCTTGTGAGATCCAGCCATTACTGTGAGGTTGTGATCACTCCATGATGATTGAATCTGTAAAAGATTTACTGTAAGCATAGATTAAAAGTTGTAAGCCAATAACTAGGAAAGGCAGAAGTAGACTTGGAAAAATAAATGAAATGCTTAATTACCAACAGCCAAGCCTACATATACCATTTAAAATAACCCATAGGGTATCAAAACTTGTCATATACACTTGGAAAGCATGGCAAGGCTTAAAAAGGGCCCTTGGGTTACAAGCTTAGTAATTAATTAAGAACCTGTGAACCTAATTGGGAAGAGTCTGCAGAAGTCTGAATGTTCAACATATGTGCAAAATTATTAAGGAGCATATAAAATGATTTAAAAGTTTAGCACAATTCTGAGGTCAAAGAGCCTTCAAATGCATGCTGGTGTTAGTAGAACCACATCCAAACCAATGAAGTTAAAGATCAAGGAAGCTAAGAAAGGCAGAAGTAGGCAAGAGCAATAATAAACCAATGAGAGAAGCAAGCAGCCAAGATGAGGAAATAAAAACGTGTTAGAACTAACCAGACAAATTCCGAAAGAAATTTACTAAAAACATGAGATAAAATAGAATGTTTTTAAGTATATTAAGAAAGCAAAGAATTTAGATGTTACAGAAGCTTACTCTTTAGTACAAGGAGTGCAGATCACATTGATAGAGTCTCTATACAAGAAGGTGTTCTTTGGCAGCACTGCTTTATATTGGAAAAGGTTGCATTTTAATGGGAGCTTCTATTGATTTTGATTAGTGACATTTTTTAATATAGTTCTATATTATTTCACACTCAGTAAAAATATAGAGACAGTGACTTTGACACTTTTATCAGTGAATGTGGCCAGGATGAGATTGCTGAAAGTGTATTGTAACTCACTCCTTAGCAAATATAAATAACCAATCCTTAATCATGAGATTAACATTTCTTAGCAAATATAAATAACCAGTCCTTAATCATGAGATTAATCTCCTTAAAATACACAATATCAAATTTTTACAGGACTGATGCAGAGTGTGTTTTTTTGCAACTAATTTCATTCCTACGCACTGCACCTTGACAATTTTCTTGAAACTGAAAATGCTTCACATGACATCATGAAAGGCTGTACTCACAATGCCTTATTACCAAAATTAGTGTATAAGCTGCAACTTTTCCATGCTGTGTGGCATCAAGGGTGTCGTGTATGCTATTACTACAATGTGTTAGCTATTTCTCACATAATCAAAATAAGTAGCTGTTCCTTTAAAGACGTATGGTGCTTTTGGTTATCCAGAATGCTTTGCATGTGTATATAAAGTATTGCCAATACCTAACTTGTCATCATTTTGTGGGTGTGGACATAAGGAAGAATTGAGTGAATAGTGAAACATATAGATCAAAAGTATATAATAATCCTTGTTTTGTTTAGTTTTCAATCCACATGCAAATAAATTAACTGTAAAACACAGATGCATGAGAAAGATAACAATACACTTTAATATTTTAAAACATGCTTTTATCAAGAACAGGTCAGTCCTAGTTATAATTTGGCATTCTATTACATAATTTCAATAGTGACAGAAAATAACATAATATTAGTTGTCATACATATAGATTTTACAGCTAATTTTCTTTTAAATTGATCAACACTTACTGGTTAATTACTGAAGGAGTTATGTATCATACTTTCACTTGTGGGGTAGATTGTGAAAGAATTATGTTAGAGGACGTGGCAAATAGGTTATCATAACATTGTAGGTAATAACTTGAGTTATGGTCATGGTATGCTGTAAGGACTACTACTAGATTCACATTTATCTATTTATTTTTTTTCTTTGTGGAATACTTTACTACCAACATGCATGTTTTTTGTTAATATGGAGACAGTTTAAAAATCAGTAAATGCATTACCAGTATAGATGGTATTAATATATCACAATTCTCCTTAGACAAACTTTCTAGTTGGACAGAAAAAAAACATGACTATAAGCATAAGTAAAAAACAAGTATATGACATTTGTGCAAAATTCCTTAAAAGAAACATATGAGGTAAAGGGAGTAATCACTGAAAAGATACAAAAGATAAAGATTATTTTTTTATCCCAGCAGCTGACAGTCTTCACTCACTGGATCTACTGCATCCACCTTAATCTGTCCCATGCTTAATCCATTGCATATTTTAGGGCAGTGAAGAGATGAAAGATGCTGTCACAGTATCATACTGTTGCTGGAGATAATGTCCTAACTCCCCAAGACACAGTAGCAGGCTTGCAAGCACTGTGATTCCTGCTTTGGGGAGGGGTATACATGCTTCTGCAAATGCAGCAAACAACTCATGCAAAGCAGAGCTCACCAGGTTTTTAATGTTGCTTAATTTTTTGCAAGCCTATGCTGCTTCCCTTTCATCAGGATGGGTCAGCTGACTTTGGCCAGTCCCACCCCATCCTACTCTAGCACATGTGCCTCTAATTGAACATGTGTCATCTGGGACACAGTAAGAGCTTTAGCTCTTTTGCCAAAGGGCCACAATGATTAAGGTTCTCTGCATACTTGTTGATATCAGACTGCATTTTGACAAATACACTGAGAATGTGGATAAAGATTATATTGCACAATTGGAGGTGCAAGGAGATTCTTTTAATTACTTCCCTAATTTGACCAAGGATGTAGTATGGCCTGTTATTATGGTACCCGAGGAAAGGAAAAAGGATGTAGATTGGAAAGTATACAACCAAGAATAAAAAAATGGTTCTGGGAATTTAAGACATTACCTTTAAAGACTTTATAAACAGTCAGGAATTTTAGTTTAGAAAAATGGGATAACTTAATTTCAATGTATAAGGCCTTTCATGACAAATATTAATGTGAAGGTCTTATGAGGTTATATAGGACACTTCTAAAGAACAATTGCATGGCTTTTTGGTTTTGCATGAGAGTTGAGAGCATTCACAATGAGTTACAAGGATCCATAAGGAAACCTAAAGATATAATTTAATCTAATACAACTTGGCTCAATAAGTTAAGAGTAACAACATGGACATAAAAACAAATTAAACCAAAGATACACAATGTAGAAATCTCAAAATATTGTGCAACTATAAGCTAGGTGGTAAGACTACTTCCTGGTGATAAAATATGTTTTAAAAAGTAAACATTCAATGTAATAAAGGAATTTTATGAAAATGTGGACTGAATTGTATTATATTTTAAGGCAAGAGATAATGAGATAAGACATTAAACGTTTCGTTACTACATTCTAAACTTGAATTAGGTAATATTATTTGAATTGCTTTTCACAAAGGTTGATTATCAAAGGTTGAAACTGCAGAGGAAACTTCAAAAACAAATTCATGGTCAGTCTGGACTTCAATTCATGGATAATCTCAATAAGTTAAACTTTTATTCATTAGAATAAATGCTGTAATAAGGTGTCTTACTCTGGTCTTCAAGGTTTCAAAATCTCTTATTTATGGACTAGGGATAGATAGAAAAAATAACATAAAATCAACTAGAAGACTTCTGAGGACTTATTCATGAAATAACATGGCTACAAGTTGATTTTCGGAATAGGTAGTTCAAGAATGAATATCGTTACTTGTGTAGTTTAAAATAGCAAAGACCTGGACTCCATTTAGGTAGACATGGATAGTTTTATGGGCAAAGAGTGTTTTTCATAGTAGGCCTATAGTAGGGGCATAAACCCATGATTGTACCTGTGTTGCATTACATTGCAGTGCATTGCAAAAATGGCCTATTTAACTGACCGAAGCCCAATGGAATGAAAGATATTTGTCAAGATTTGATAACTGAAGTAGCCATCACTGCAGTCATACTTCACCGAAGTGCTAATATAGCACAGTACTTTTAAAAATTAATTAAAGACTGTCCTGATATGGATACTATACATAATACAGGTCAGTAGTAACACGGACTTTTTGTAGGGTTCAACACTGCTAAGCTCTAGATATGGGGAACATTGGCTGTATAACAATTCTGACATCACAAAACCTCAGTGATGACTGAAGACTTGTAAATTCATCAACTTTGTCTAAAATCAACATTGCTGTGTGAGAGTGGAAGTATAAGGTAAACACATATTTATAAGAGGGTACAGAGAATCTTGCCCATTGTATAGCAATGTCAAGCTTATGAAATAAATATGTATGTGACCATAATTTTTTTATTGTCTTCCCTCACTGCAGGTGATCATCAGCTATCACCAACTCCTCTCTTCATTCAGTGGGGCTATTGGACCCACCTTAACCTCCTCCAGGCTTGACCTGACCCCTTGCCCAGGGTCATTGAGGAGAGTGGGGATGCTGGAGAAGCATCATACTGTTTCTAAGGGGTGAATCCTCTCCCCAGATTAATCATTGCACATCCTGTATTTTTGCTGAGTCAGCAGGAGCATGTGCACTGCCACATATGTGCAATTTCTGACTAAGCAGTACAGACACACACACACACACACACACACACACACACACACACACACACACACACACACACACACACACACACACACACACACACACACACACACACACACACACACACACTTGCAGCACAGAGTTTGTTTGCTGTATTGCAGTAGGGTAGTATATCTTCCTCACCAAAGGATGGTTTACCCATTTTCTGCAGCTCACTCCGATCCCACTTTGTGGCCCCTACAGTGCCCAAGCTGCTAGTTAAATACAGGTAATCTGAGTCACAGTAAGGCCTTTATCCCTCTGCACTATGGGGGTGCCAATACATGACCACAGATGCTTTCCCTCTCTTCACTTGCCTAATGCTGCAATTTGATATGTTTAGATTACAGGAACTATGACTTTAGTTAGTGACTGGCAACTAAATGTTGGTCAGACAATAATTATTCTATTAGTCATTCAGTCTTAAGTAGAGGTTTCAGTTCACTGAATGTAACTGCCTGTTGCTGAGTGATCTTTGTTTATTATAGGAGATCATTGCCCCTGCAGTGCTGATTTGTTACCTTTAGTGCTACAATATATGTGGTATTTTCTTTTCTCTGCAATTGCATAGCTAAGAGGGAATTAGTTGTGAAGCCCATGCGAGGATGCAAGAATAGTCTCCCTTGCAAAAAACAAGTTTTTTTTTTTTATTCTGAAATGGATTTTTTTCTATTCAGATGAACACTCTGGAAAATATCCTCAGTTGCCTCTCCACTCACCTACCTCAGGAAACCATAGTACTAGGTGACTTTAATATAGACTAGGCTACTTTCAGCTCACCTAATCCTACCTCCCACATAAATCTATATGGCTTTTCCCATGTTATAACCACCCCTACTAGAATCCATAAACCAAGTAATAAAGTAAGCACCCTAGACTAGATCCTTATAAATAGTCACCCCGATACTTATATACCAGGTACCCTTCCAGACGACATTAGTGACCACTCTCTAACATTTATAGTTAAACAAAAAATCCATAATATCAATCCAAATCTTTTCAAAACCTCACGTTCAAAAAGACACTTTAATAAAGATAACTTCCTAAATGAACTTAATGCATGTGACTGGTCACCACTTCATCATATTCGGCTAGAAGAAGTGGTGTCTTACATCAATACTAAATTCCTACAAGTCCTTGATTGCCATGCCCCCGTCACTCTACCAGAATACAAACCAAAACTGCTCCTTGGCTTACTAAAGAAACGAGACAAAAGGTCCTCCTACGTAATAAAATATGGACCAAATGGAGAGCTTCTAAAAACACAGAAGACCATCTTTACTTTAAACAGTTATGAAATACCACTAAAAAAGAAATTCTTCTAGACAAAAAAAAACTTCTACCTTCACCTACAACAAACCCACCAGCATAAACCACAAAAGTTCTGGTCAGTCATTAACAAACTGCTTCAGCCAGGGCACTCCAAAACTCCCACCCCATCAGGTATAACCTAGGATAACCCTAAGCATATTGCTGATGCCTTCAACAACTACTTCACCAAAGCTATTCAAACTCTAGCAAATACACTACCCACTGTTAGCACTAACCTATCAATCAGCATAAATAGCCCAGCTCCTTCATTTCATCTTCAACCAGTAGCAACATCCCTCATCGGCTCCCTCCTTCAAAAACTCAAACCTTGTACCCCTTCAGCTGACTGTCTACCAGCTGAATACTTTCAAATTGCATCTAAAGCCATTGCCTATCCTATATCCATCCTTATAAATAGAACAATTACAGAAGGAACAATCCCCTCCATCTGAAAAATCTCACACATCATCTCTCTGCACAAGGGTGGTTCCTCTACAGAGATTTCTAACTTCCGACCAATAGCCTTACTCTCTCCAGTAGCAAAAATAATGGAAAAATCTATCTACCGACAGCTACTAATCCACCTTCTCTCTAATAATTTACTTGCTAACTGTCAGCTTGGCTTTAGGCCTCACCATAGTACAACCACTGTCATGTTATCCTTTTCTGAATGTATTAACAAACATTGTAATAATAACTCTTTTTCCTCTGCACTATTTATTGACCTGTCAAAAGCCTTCGGCATGGTTAACCATCACCTACTTATTGAAAAACTAAAATCCCTATCTCTTCACCCACAGGCAATACTTTGGTTTAAATCATACTTAGATAACAGACTTCAAGCTGTTGTCTGGGATAATAATTTATCCACAGCCCTCCCTGTCAACATTGGAGTACCCCAAGGCTCCATATTAGGCCCTCTTCTCTTTTCAGTCTTTATTAATGATCTTAACTCTAAAATTCCACAAGCCACCTGCATACAATATACAGATGATTCAACTTTAATATGCTCTGCCAACTTTGTGTCCTCACTCCAGACCCTCACCCAAACTGTATTTCATACTGTTGAAAATTGGTTCATGCAACACTGCCTCCTCCTTAACCCCAAAAAAACTAAATTATTGCTCTTTACTCCTAACCACAGGTCTCCACAATGTCACTTCACAGTAACTTCTAACAATGGAACTACCATATCCCCAGACACTACAACCCGACTCTTAGATATTACATTAGACCACAGCCTTAGCTATGATGATCATATTAATACTACTATATAATCAGTCAACAGAAAACTAGGCTCCCTTTATAGAATCAAACACTTCCTCACACCATTAGCTAGAACTACCATTGCCCAAACCCACCTCATCTCTACCCTGTTTTATGCCTCTGCTATTTACACTAACCTATCTAAAAACAACCTTAGCAAACTTGCAACCAGCTATAATAACATTGCCAGATTTGCCACTGGCTCCCCTTTTAGAACCCATCACTGTCACAACCTTAAAAAGCTAGGATGGCTAGAACTACAGAACCAACTACTTTCTCAACAACTTACTATCACCCAAAAGATTCTCTACCACCCTAAGAATACTCCAATCCTCATTAGTCTGATTACCCCATACAAAAATCTGGCGACACTACGCTCAGCTAATAAGCTTCTGGTCTCCACTACTAAATCTAACAACAAGGATGGGGACTCAATATTCTCCAACTCAGTGGGAAAAACCTGGAACCAGCTTCCTAAGGAACTCTCATCACTTTCTTCCACATTACTCTTCACAAAATATCTTAAAGAATATCTCAAAACACACCGGCTATGTCCCTGCTCTAACCCTGACTAAAATCTATTTCCCTAGCTCCCACTCCCTTTACCTCTCTGCTCTGTTGTTTTATTATCCTATCAATTGCAACTAGAATGCTAACCACTTCCTAGTATTAAAAAGACTTCCTCTCTGCACTGTTTCATGACTTACTTCTCTAAAAGAACTCACCCCCTATTGTCTAATCTAAAATAATGTAATGTGGCTTCCTTCTGTTGTATATAATGTATTCTAAGATACTATTGCCTAAATTGGAGCTTTTCTCCCCAGGCCTCTACTGAATATTTACTGTATGTAAGTATCAGATTGTATGCCTGTAACCAGGCCTCTGATTTAAAATAACAATACTTGGTATTCTTTATCTTTTTTATTATATGTTATCCAATGTTTTTTTATATTCCAGCTAACTCTGTACACAATTTTGTTGTGTCTAATCTAAAATAATGTAATTTAACTTCCTTCTATTGTATATACTTATGCTAAGATACTATTGCCTATATTGGAGCTTTTCTCCCCGGGCTTCTACTGAAAATGGACATATATCCAGTTAGACCAGCCCAGTCAACAAATGTAAAATAAAATAAATAAATAAATAAATAAATACATAAACGATGTTTTAGCCACTAGAGACTTGAAGAAATTTGGGGGAAGCTCAGACAGCTGGCATCAATTGTTTCAAGTAGATCCTAACAAAGCATGACTAATTGCTAAAATGACATTGGACAATCAGAATATGAGTCTGATGGGGGGGGGGTATAGTGATGATAAAAAGGAGATATCAGATTGTTCATAAAGGATGTGAAAATGTATTTGTGACAGATAAATCCTTAAGGCCAAAGAAAACTAACATTGCTCAGTGAATTACTACATAACATGTTCAATTATTTTAGATCTGCTGGAAGCATCTTGACAGGGAGCAATGGAAATGTTTGTATATTTATCCTTTTGGTGGAGTACATACTTTTAATACCAGTTGGGAGCTTCAGCTTTCCTATTTTCGTACTAAAATGGGAGTGCAGAACATTTTTTTATTTTGCACTCATAACCTATTAGTTCTACTCTCTGTTTCACCCATTTAAAAATGTGAAGGAGGGAGTTCAAAATGGCCGCTGTTCTGTGAGCACTGCTATCACCTAGGTCTCGATATACCCTGGATTAAAACAAACCCAGAAGGCAACACAGAATTAATAATACAGAAATAACTGTAGATATTTACTGCTAATATCATCCAGCAAACAAAAGAGGAAGAAAAAGTGACAGATTCAGCTCAGAAACAGCAGGATTAACTAAGATTTCTGAATAACAGCTTAAGCAATGTGCTTGCTAAGGCCCTGCATCTGACTGCAAGATTGGTAAAACACTATACAGCAAGATGTCAAAAGAGGAAAATAATATGGAAACAACAACAACTAAGACCAAATTCTTAGTACTAGCCTCACCTGAGAAAGACACAACTTCAAAAAGACAAAAGACAACTAAACAAACTGACAACTCTAAAAATACAAATACATCCAAGACAGACCAGCCAGCTAATCTGGAAGACATAAAATCTGCCTTATTACCTATCCAGCAAGCATTAAAGGACTTATCATTACAATTTCAAACCTTTGGCAACTCATTCAGCCAAATAATATCCAGAATGGAAAAATCTGAGTCCAAAATAATAGAAAATGAAACAAAAATAGACTCTATTTCTCAAAAAACTGATGCCTATGACAAAGAAATACAAAACTTACAAACAAAATTAACAGACCTGGAAGCAAGATCTCAAAGGAACAATATCATCATCAGAGGAATACCTGAAACTGTACTTCATAACAATCTAATACCAAAAATCAAGCAAATAATAAATTCCCTCCTGGAGGAATCTGAAGAAATGCAGCAAATAACAATAGAGAGAGCCCACAGGGCCCTGAGGGAAATGCAAACATCACTGAAACCAAGACCTGTCTATATTAAAATATTAAACTACCAAGATGTAAATAAAATCATACTGGCAGCAAAGAAAAAAGGCACACTCACCTGAAATAATAATAAAATCTCCTTTGCTCAAGACCTCCCAATACAAATAAGACAGGCAAGACAACTACTATCTCCATACTGCAGGTTCCTAATAGAAAAAAAAATCAAATTCCAGATGAAATATCCAAATCAGTTAATCTTTTACATCAAAGAGGTTAAATACATGGTTGCTAACCCCAAAGAGGCAAAAGAGACTTTCCTGGCTGTTTTCAAGCAAATTACTCCTTCAGAAGTGAAATAAATCCACAGAAAAAAGATAAAGGTCCCTTGGATGAAAAAAACGACCCATTCACGAGCACTCTAGCTGGAATCCAACTCTGAAATCTTCCCTTGCTGTCTAGGCCCTTGGGTCATTGATGTGAGCCATGAGGAACACAGGAAAGGGAAGTACAGCCTGGGTGGGAACCAAAAATGAACTGCTGTTTCCAATGCACAAATATAGGAAGGAAGTTCCCATCTCGGATATTGGCACCAAATTCAGTCCCCTAGGCTTTTGATGGCTTCATTAAGAACAGTCAGACAAAATGGATTTCAGCAAGCTCCAAAGGATTTTACTGCCTGAAAAATGAAAATTGATCTGCACCAGCTAAAAGAAGAAAGCTGCACCATAGATGTCAACCAACCTGCAAGCAAAACCTTGAAGAAATAAAGTACTGTTGAACTGAACCATTCACTAAAACAGTACACCCAGTACTGTGTAGGTGAATGAAACTCCAGCCTTAAATAATAGGCAAGAAATAAACTGTCAGAATTATGCTAGCTCATAGATTAATATTGGTAAAAAAAGGGAAAAAATTGTTAAATGTTTTATGTAAATACTAGAAATGTGTTAAAAGATCCTGGAGAAAAGTAATCTCAGGAAATTAGTAAAATAACCTAACAATCCTGGGATAATGTAAATATAGCCTTAATATGTCAACTATAGCAGAAGGACTGTTTGGCTAAGCTGTTTTTCTTTTCTTTTTTTTTTTGTCTCTCTATACTTCCTACTTCTGTTAAATAGGTGCCAAGAATATGTTTTATAACCCAAACAGATTGATGTGGAAAAACATCACTATAGGCACCAAAGAAGGCCGAAACCTGAATAAGTAAAGGGGAGGAAAAATAAGTCAAATGAGAGAAAAATGTAAAAATGACAAGATCGATTGTTTAACAATATTACTATGGTACACATATTGCTATAATTTACTGAGGAATGTATATTAATATGCTGTTTTAAAAATACTATTAGAAAGAATTAGTCACGAGACAAAAACAATACATGCTGTACCTTAAATGCAATACCATCACTGTATAAATAATATGTTGGAAGAGGCTAGGGATATTAAGTAGCAGTGTTTGTTGAGGGAACTAGTTTGTTCAGCTTTGTCCACATTGTTTATAGTAACACAGAGGGGATACTATGGAATAAATCTATATCTAAAAGAAAACACATTCCAAGATTAGACGTAAAGGTAAACCATATAACGAACCTTCATCCTCCCCCCTGATTATTCCTGGTCCAGGGATATAGTGGTTAGGCACAGTGTAGGGATGGGAATAAATAGATGCTTTCCTAAACCATCACACAGTAACACATACAAAGATAACAAAACAAAACTAATATACATGGCATATCTAAGGAATACACCTAATAAATAAATGTGGGAAATAGAATCATGGAATGTTAAAGGGCTCCAAAACAAGAAGAAAAGAAAACTATTCTTACACCTTCCATTAAAAACCACAGCCAACCTCATACTAATACAAGAAACACTGTAGATTGGAAAGTATACAACCAAGAATAACAAAAATGGTTCTGGGAATTTAAGACGTTACCTTTAAAGACTTTATAAACAGTCCGGAATTTTAGTTTAGAAAAACGGGATAACTTAATTTCAATGTATAAGGCCTTTCATGACAAATATTAATGTGAAGGTCTTATGAGGTTATACAGGACATTTCTAAAGAACAATTGAATGG
Organism: Protopterus annectens; assembly: GCF_019279795.1. Lineage (NCBI taxonomy): Eukaryota > Metazoa > Chordata > Ceratodontiformes > Protopteridae > Protopterus > Protopterus annectens. The sequence continues at coordinate 1,040,024,244 of NC_056735.1, forward strand.
CTTTTTGGTTTTGCATGAGAGTTGAGAGCATTCACAATGAGTTACAAGGATCCATAAGGAAACCTAAAGATATAATTTAATTTAATACAACTTGGCTCAATAAGTTAAGAGTAACAACATGGACATAAAAACAAATAAAACCAAAGATACACAATGTAGAAATCTCAAAATATTGTGCAACTATAAGCTAGGTGGTAAGACTACTTCCTGGTGATAAAATATGTTTTAAAAAGTAAACATTCAATGTAATAAAGGAATTTTATGAAAATGTGGACTGAATTGTGTTATATTTTAAGGCAAGAGATAATGAGATAAGAAAGACTTTAAACATTTCATTACTACATTCTAAACTTGAATTAGGTAATATTATTTGAATTGCTTTTCACAAACGTTTATTATCAAAGATTGAAACTGCAGAGGAAACTTCAAAAACAAATTCATGGTCAATCTGGACTTCAATTCATGGATAATCTCAATAAGTTAAACTTTTATTCATTAGAATAAATGCTGTAATAAGGTGTCTTACTCTGGTCTTCAAGGTTTCAAAATCTCTTATTTATGGACTAGGGATAGATAGAAAAAATAATAGAAAATCAACTAGAAGACTTCTGAGGACTTATTCATGAAATAACATGGCTACAAGTTGATTTTCAGAATAGGTAGTTCAAGAATGAATATCGTTACTTGTGTAGGTTAAAATAGCAAAGACCTGGACTCCATTAAGGTAGACATGGATAGTTTTATGGACAAAGAGTGTTTTTCATAGTAGGCCTATAGTAGGGGCATAAACCCATGATTGTACCTGTGTTGCATTACATTGCAGTGCATTGCAAAAATGGCCTATTTAACTGACCGAAGCCCAGTGGAATGAAAGATATTTGTCAAGATTTGCTAACTGAAGTAGCCATCACTGCAGTCACACTTCACCGAAGTGCTAATATAGCACAGTACTTTTAAAAATTAATTAAAGACTGTCCTGATATGGATACTATACATAATGCAGGTCAGTAGTAACACAGACTTTTTGTAGGTTTCAACACTGCTAAGCTCTAGATATGGGGAACATTGGCTGTATAACAATTCTGACATCACAAATCCTCAGTGATGTGTCTGAAATCAACATTGCTATGTGAGAGTGGAAGTATAAGGTAAACACATATTTATAAGAGGGTACAGAGAATCTTGCCCATTGTATAGCAATGTCAAGCTTATGAAATAAATATGTATGTGACCATAATTTTTTTATTGTCTTCCCTCACTGCAGGTGATCATCAGCTATCACCAACTCCTCTCTTCATTCAGTGGGGCTATTGGACCCACCTTAACCTCCTCCGGGCTTGACCTGACCCCTTGCCCAGAGTCATTGAGGAGACTGGGGATGCTGGAGAAGCATCATACTGTTGCTGAGGGGCGAATCCTCTCCCCAGATTAATCTTTGCACGCCTTGTATTTTTGCTGAGTCAGCAGGAGCATGTGCACTGCCACATACGTGCAATTTCTGACTAAGCAATACAGACACACACACACACACACACACACACACACACACACACACGCAGCACAGAGTTTGTTTGCTGTATTGCAGTAGGGTAGTCTATCTTCCTCACCAAAGGATGGATTACCCATGTTCTGCAGCTCACTCCCATCCCACTTTGTGGCCCCTACAGTGCCCAAGCTGCTAGTTAAATACAGGTCATCTGAGTCACAGTAAGGCCTTTATCCGTCTGCACTATGGGGGTGCCAATACATGACCACAAATGCTTACCCTCCTTTCACTTGCCTTCACTTGCCTAATGCTGCAATTTGATATGTTTAGATTACAGGAACTATGACTTTAGTTAGTGACTGGCAACTAAATGTTGGTCAGACAATAATTATTCTACTAGTCGTTCAGTCTTAAGTAGAGGTTTCAGTTCACTGAATGTAACTGCCTGTTGCTGAGTGATCTTTGTTTATTATAGGAGATCATTGCCCCTGCAGTGCTGATTTGTTACCTTTAGTGCTTCAATTTATGTGGTATTTTCTTTTCTCTGCAATTGCATAGCTAAGAGGGAATTAGTTGTGAAGCCCATGCGAGGGTGCAAGAATAGTCTCCCTTGCAAAAAACAAGGTTTTTTTTTATTCTGAAATGGATTTTTTTCTGTTCAGATGAACACTCTGGAAAATATCCTCAGTTGCCTCTCCACTCACCTACCTCAGGAAACCATAGTACTAGGTGACTTTAATATAGATTAGGCTACTTTCAGCTCACCTAATCCTACCTCCCACATAAATCTATATGGCTTTTCCCAAGTTATAACCACCCCTACTAGAATCCATAAACCAAGTAATAAAGTAAGCACCCTAGACTAGATCCTTATAAATAGTCACCCCAATACTTATATACCAGGTACCCTTCCAGATGACATTAGTGACCACTCTCTAATATTTATAGTTAAACAAAAAATCCATAATCCCAATCCAAATCTTTTCAAAACCTCACGTTCAAAAAAACACTTTAATAAAGATAACTTCCTAAATGAACTTAATGCATGTGACTGGTCACCACTTCATCATATTCGGCTAGAAGAAGCGGTGTCTTACATCAATACTAAATTCCTACAAATCCTTGATTGCCATGTCCCCTCTTACTCTACCATAATACGAACCAAAACTGCTCCTTGGCTCACTAAAGAAACTAGACAAAAGATCCTCCTACGTAATAAAATATGGACCAAATGGAGAGCTTCTAAAAACACAGAAGACCATCTTTACTTTAAACAGTTATGAAATACCACTAAAAAAGAAATTCTTCTAGACAAAAAAAAAACTTCTACCTTCACCTACAACAAACCCACTAGCATAAACCACAAAAGTTCTGGTCAGGCATTAACAAACTGCTTCAGCCAGGGCACTCCAAAACTCCCACCCCATCAGGTATAATCTAGGATAACCCTAAGCATATTGCTGATGCCTTCAACAACTACTTCACCAAAGCTAGTCAAACTCTAGCAAATACACTACCCACTGTTAGCACTAACCTATCAATCAGCATAAATAGCCCAGCTCCTTCATTTCATCTTCAACCAGTACCAACATCCCTCATCGGCTCCCTACTTCAAAAACTCAAACCTTGTACCCCTTCAGCTGACTGTCTACCAGCTGAATACCTTCAAATTGCATCTAAAGCCATTGCCTATCCTATATCCATCCTTATACATAGAGCAATTACAGAAGGAACAATCCCCTCCATCTGGAAAGTCTCACACATCATCTCTCTGCACAAGGGTGGTTCCTCTACAGAGATTTCTAACTTCCGACCAATAGCCTTACTCTCTCCAATAGCAAAAATAATGGAAAAATGTATCTACCGACAGCTACTAATCCACCTTCTCTCTAATAATTTACTTGCTAACTGTCAGCTTGGCTTTAGGCCTCATCATAGTACAACCACTGTCATGCTATCCTTTCCTGACTGTATTAACAAACATTGTAATAATAACTCTTTTTCCTCTGCACTATTTATTGACCTGTCAAAAGCCTTCGGCATGGTTAACCATCACCTACTTATTGAAAAACTAAAATCCCTATCTCTTCACCCATAGGCAATACTTTGGTTTAAATCATATTTAGATAACAGACTTCAAGCTGTTGTCTGGGATAATAATTTATCCACAGCCCTCCCTGTCAACACTGGAGTACCCCAAGGCTCCATATTAGGCCCTCTTCTCTTTTCAATTTTTATTAATGATCTTAACTCTAAAATTCCACAAGCCACCTGCATACAATATACAGATGATTCAACTTTAATATGCTCTGCCAACTTTGCGTCCTCACTCCAGGCCCTCACCCAAACTGTATTTCATACTGTTGAAAATTGGTTCATGCAACACTGCCTCCTCCTTAACCCCAAAAAAACTAAATTATTGCTTTTTACTCCTAACCACAGGTCTCCACAATGTCACTTCACAGTAACTTCAAACAATGAAACTACCATATCCTCAGACACTACAACCCGACTCTTAGGTATTACAATAGACCACAGCCTTAACTATGATGATCATATTAATACTACTATAAAATCAGTCAACAGAAAACTAGGCTCCCTTTACAGAATCAAAACCTTCCTCACACCATTAGCTAGAACTACCATTGCCCAAACCCACCTCATCTCTACCCTGTTTTATGCCTCTGCTATTAACCTATCTAAAAACAACCTTAGCAAACTTGCAACCAGCTACAATAACATTGCCAAATTTGCCACTGGCTCCCCTTTTAGAATCCATCACTGTCACAACCTTAAAAAGCTAGGATGGCTAGAACTACAGAACTAACTACTTTCTCAACAACTTACTGTCACCCAAAAGTTTCTCTACCACCCTAAGAATACTCCAATCCTCATTAGTCTGATTACCCCATACAAAAATCTAGCAACACTACGATCAGCTAATAAGCTTCTAGTCTCCACTACTAAATCTAACAACAAGGCCGGGGATCTCTATTCTCCAACATGGTGGGAAAAACCTGGAACCAGCTTCCTAAGGAACTCTCATCACTTTCTTCCACATTACTCTTCACAAAATATCTTAAAGAATATCTCAAAACACACCGGCTATGTCCCTGCTCTAACCCTGACTAAAATCTATTTCCCTAGCTCCCACTCCCTTTACCTCTCTGCTCTGTTGTTTTATTATCCTATCAATTGCAACTAGAATGCTAACCACTTCCTAGTATTAAAAAGACTTCCTCTCTGCACTGTTTCATGACTTACTTCTCTAAAAGAACTCACCCCCTATTGTCTAATCTAAAATAATGTAATGTGGCTTCCTTCTGTTGTATATAATGTATTCTAAGATACTATTGCCTACATTGGAGCTTTTCTCCCCAGGCCTCTACTGAATATTTACTGTATGTAAGTATCAGATTGTATGCCTGTAACCAGGCCTCTGATTTAAAATAACAATACTTGGTATTCTTTATCTTTTTTATTATATGTTATCCAATGTTTTTTATATTCCAGCTAACTCTGTACATGATTTTGTTGTGTCTAATCTAAAATAATGTAATTTAACTTCCTTCTATTGTATATACTTATGCTAAGATACTACTGCCTATATTGGAGCTTTTCTCCCCGGGCTTCTACTGAAAATGGACATATATCCAGTTAGACCAGCCTGGTCAACAAATGTAAAATAAAATAAATAAATAAATAAATACATAAATTATGTTTTAGCCACTAGAGACTTGAAGAAATTTTGGGGAAGCTCAGATTCAAGTAGATCCTAACAAAGCATGACTAATTGCTAAAATGACATTGGACAATCAGAATATGAGTCTGATGGGGGGGGGTTATAGTGATGATAAAAAGGAGATATCAGATTGTTCATAAAGGATGTGAAAAGGTATTTGTGACAGATAAATCCTTAAGGCCAAAGAAAACTAACATTGCTCAGTGAATTACTACATAACATGTTCAATTATTTTAGATCTGCTGGAAGCATCTTGACAGGGAGCAATGGAAATGTTTGTATATTTATCCTTTTGGTGGAGTACACACTTTTGACACCAGTTGGGAGCTTCAGCTTTCCTATTTTCCTACTAAAATGGAGGTGCAGAACATTTTTTTATTTTGCACACATAACCTATTAGTTCTACTCTCTGTTTCACCCATTTAAAAATGTGAAGGAGGGAGTTCAAAATGGCCGCTGTTCTGTGAGCACTGCTATCACCTAGGTCTCGATATACCCTGGATTAAAACAAACCCAGAAGGCAACACAGAATTAATAATACAGAAATAACTGTAGATATTTACTGCTAATATCATCCAGCAAACAAAAGAGGAAGAAAAAGTGACAGATTCAGCTCAGAAACAGCAGGATTAACTAAGATTTCTGAATAACAGCTTAAGCAATGTGCTACTAAGGCCCTGCATCTGACTGCAAGATTGGTAAAACACTATACAGCAAGATGTCAAAAGTGGAAAATAATATGGAAACAACAACAACTAAGACCAAATTCTTAGTACTAGCCTCACCTGAGAAAGACACAACTTCAAAAAGACAAAAGACAACTAAACAAACTGACAACTCTAAAAATACAAATACATCCAAGACAGACCAGCCAGCTAATCTGGAAGACATAAAATCTGCCTTATTACCTATCCAGCAAGCATTAAAGGACTTATCATTACAATTTCAAACCTTTGGCAACTCATTCAGCCAAATAATATCCAGAATGGAAAAATTTGAGTCCAAAATAATAGAAAATGAAACAAAAATAGACTCTATTTCTCAAAAACTGATGCCTATGACAAAGAAATACAAAACTTACAAACAAAATTAACAGACCTGGAAGCAAGATCTCAAAGGAACAATATCATCATCAGAGGAATACCTGAAACTGTACTTCATAACAATCTAATACCAAAATCAAGCAAATAATAAATTCCTCCTGGAGGAATCTGAAGAAATGCAGCAAATAACAATAGAGAGCCCACAGGGCCCTGAGAAATGCAAACATCACTGAAACCAAGACCTGTCTATATTAAAATATTAAACTACCAAGATGTAAATAAAATCATACTGGCAGCAAAGAAAAAAGGCACACTCACCTGAAATAATAATAAAATCTCCTTTGCTCAAGACCTCCCAATACAAATAAGACAGGCAAGACAACTACTATCTCCATACTGCAGGTTCCTAATAGAAAAAAAAATCAAATTCCAGATGAAATATCCAAATCAGTTAATCTTTTACATCAAAGAGGTTAAATACATGGTTGCTAACCCCAAAGAGGCAAAAGAGACATTCCTGGCTGTTTTCAAGCAAATTACACCTTCAGAAGTGAAATAAATCCACAAAAAAAAGATAAAGGTCCCTTGGATGAAAAAAAACGACCCCATTCACGAGCACTCTAGCTGGAATCCAACTCTGAAATCTTCCCCTTGCTGTCTAGGCCCTTGGGTCATTGATGTGAGCCATGAGGAACACAGGAAAGGGAAGTACAGCCTGGGTGGGAACCAAAAATGAACTGCTGTTTCCAATGCACAAATATAGGAAGGAAGTTCCCATCTCGGATATTGGCTTGCAAATTCAGTCCCCCTAGGCTTTTGATGGCTTCATTAAGAACAGTCAGACAAAATGGATTTCAGCAAGCTCCAAAGGATTTTACTGCCTGAAAAATGAAAATTGATCTGCACCAGCTAAAAGAAGAAAGCTGCACCATAGATGTCAACCAACCTGCAAGCAAAACCTTGAAGAAATAAAGTACTGTTGAACTGAACCATTCACTAAAACAGTACACCCAGTACTGTGTAGGTGAATGAAACTCCAGCCTTAAATAATAGGCAAGAAATAAACTGTCAGAATTATGCTAGCTCATAGATTAATATTGGTAAAAAGGGAAAAATTGTTAAATGTTTTATGTAAATACTAGAAATGTGTTAAAAGATCCTAGAGAAAAGTAATCTCAGGAAATTAGTAAAATAACCTAACAATCCTGGGATAATGTAAATATAGCCTTAATATGTCAACTATAGCAGAAGGACTGTTTGGCTAAGCTGTTTTTCTTTTCTTTTTTTTTTGTCTCTCTATACTTCCTACTTCTGTTAAATAGGTGCCAAGAATATGTTTTATAACCCACACAGATTGATGTGGAAAAACATCACTATAGGCACCAAAGAAGGCCGAAACCTGAATAAGTAAAGGGGAGGAAAAATAAGTCAAATGAGAGAAAAATGTAAAAATGACAAGATCGATTGTTTAACAATATTACTATGGTACACATATTGTTATAATTTACTGAGGAATGTATATTAATATGCTGTTTTAAAAATACTATTAGAAAGAATTAGTCACGAGACAAAAACAATACATGCTGTACCTTAAATGCAATACCATCACTGTATAAATAATATGTTGGAAGAGGCTAGGGATATTAAGTAGCAGTGTTTGTTGAGGGAACTAGTTTGTTCAGCTTTGTCCACATTGTTTATAGTAACACAGAGGGGATACTATGGAATAAATCTATATCTAAAAAGAAAACACATTCCAAGATTAGACGTAAAGGTAAACCATATAACGAACCTTCATCCTCCCCCCTGATTATTCCTGGTCCAGGGATATAGTGGTTAGGCACAGTGTAGGGATGGGAATAAATAGATGCTTTCCTAAACCATCACACAGTAACACATACAAAGATAACAAAACAAAACTAATATACATGGCATATCTAAGGAATACACCTAATAAATAAATGTGGGAAAGAATCATGGAATGTTAAAGGGCTCCAAAACAAGAAGAAAAGAAAACTATTCTTACACCTTCCATTAAAAACCACAGCCAACCTCATACTAATACAAGAAACACACTTGACTGCAGATCAATGGGCAGAAATTAGCAGAAAGAAATGGATAAGTCAAATTATAGCTTCAGATGGGAAAACAAACAGTGCTGGGGCTGCCATAATAATTAAAAAACAATTTAAGGAAAAAATACTTAAAACCAAAACTGACAAGGAGGGAAGATGGTGCTATGAAACATTTAATAGTCCTACAATACCAAAACCTATAATGGTACTTAATGTGTACGCACCCTGTAATAACCAACAACACTTTTTTATGTCATTATATCCAACCTTAAACCAGTTTAAAGATCACTACCTAGTGATTGGAGGTGACTGGAATACATATCAAAACCCAGAAAAGGATAAATCTAATCTGACCAAATCACATAATAAACAAGCCACATTAGCCCTTAATGAACTCAAACAAGATTTCAAACTATATGACCCTTTTAAACATGGGAACAGTGCAGACAAAACAGGGAAATTCACATTCTATTCACAATGCCACAAAATGTGGTCAGGGATAGACTTCTTCTTAATCTCTGACATATTCATTAACATGGACCCAACAATAACTATACATACCAGGTTCTTTTCAGATCACTCCAAAATCACACTGAACATTAACTGGGACAAAAAGATATATTTAGAGAATAGGGGTCGTAATTGGTCATTAAACCCTAATTTACTTTCCAAAATGGATGTAATAAAAGAAACAGAAGCAATACTAAAAATAGCTCTTACTAATATCACTAACTCCCAAGTACTAACTGACATAGAATGGGCTGCAACCAAAGCACAAATCAGAGGATTGTTTATCAAAAAAGCAGCATACTATAAAAAAATACAACTGAAAGAGGAGCATATACTAAAAGGGAAAATAGAGCATCTTGAAAAAGAACTAATAAATAACCCTAAAAACCAAACAAAAGCAGAACTTTTAAAACTTCAAAGGGATCCATATATGTTAGAAACCAGGAACCTATCTTTCTATGAAGCCAGAATGTTAGCCACTTACACAGAAGAAGCTCAAATACCATCTAGTGCTCTGACCAGAATTATCTGCCAACACAAAAATGCCTCCAATATATCAGAAATAAACTACAGAGACAAAAACTACACAAAAAATGAAGACATTATTAAAACATTTGAACAAATATACTCTCAAATATATGGAGCACAAATACTACAAACCTCAAAGGAAGATAGAACTCTTTTTCTTCAAAAACTGAAATTCCCTAAACTCAATTTAGACCAACAAAAAAACTAACTGAGCCGATATCCATCAGTGAAATTATTACAACAATCAAACACTTAAAAGTGCATAAGGCTCCAGGTCCGGATGGACTCACATCAGAATTTTACAAAGCATTTTTCCCCTTGATAGCCAAACTACTATACTATTCATAATAAACTATAAAATAAATGATATCCACTTTAATGCCTCTAAAACTATATTTATATTAAAAGAACACACAGACCCCAAAAACCCCGACAGCTACAGACCCATCTCCCTCTTAAATATAGATACTAAAATATTTGCCTCTATACTTGCAAACAAAATGAAAAATCTGATAGAAAAAATCCTCTCCCCAGAACAATCCGGTTTTACACCACATAGACAGACTAGTGACAATACATTAACATTAGATGCACTAATATCCTATGCTAACCGATACAATATCAACATCTACACAATGGTAGTGGATGCCCACAAGGCATTTGATAGGGTTAATCTAGAATTCTTACTCCAAACACTACCCTACTTTAATATACCCAATAACTTCATTCAGATCATCCAAACTCTCTATAACAACCCATACACATCTCTGTATATAAATAAAACTTGGTCAAATAGGATCCTAATAAAAAATGGAACAAGACAAGGATGCACACTATCACCCTTCCTGTTTAACGTATACCTAGAACTACTCTTTCTATACATTAAACAAAATACATATCACAATCCTCCATCAATACACAACTTCAAAATATACCTCACTGCATTTGCAGATGATCTGAACATATACTGCACTACACCAAATTCAGATATAAACAAAATAATAGCTGCAATTGAACATTTCTCGACTATGTCTAACTACAAACTAAACCTTAATAAAACTAATATTTTCCCCCCAAAAACACCCAAACTCATCTCACTAATACCATTGCTAAACACAATAAAAATTAAAGAAGAAACTAAATACCTGGGAATCACCTTTTCCCAGAGTAACAAAGACTTCTACCAACACAATGTAAACCTTAAATCGCAAAATATAATGCAAGACTGCAAAAGATGGAACAACCTAAAACTACCATTCTTGGCCAAAGTATCAATAATCAAAATGAACATTTTACCTAGACTAATGTATATATTCATGACATCACAGACAACAATACATAATAAAGTCTTCAAACAAATTCATACCTTCCTAGCAAAATTTATATGGGAACCCAAAAAAACCAGAAGCTCCTATCCAAAATTAACACTCCCCAAACGCAAAGGAGGACTAAATCTACCAGATTTTAAAATGTACTACTCGATCATTAACACTAACAGAATATTGAGAATAGCTGAACATAACCCGTCAATGGAAAATTGGTCTCCTCTCTGGGTGACAATATATTATAGATATATTAAAGCTCTAGGTTTCAATCCCAAAGCACTTCCATTCCTGAAGCAGAAAGAAATACAAACTTATAACATTATAGATCCCTTAAAACATTCTATCAACCTAGCACAAAAACTCTTTCAATTCTTGAACCTTAGACATGCCATGACAATACTGCAACCCCTTCATAAACACCCAAATTTAAAAATAAACAATAAGATGCTGGACTTAGTCCCTTTTCCCAGACTAAAATATAAAACAATCCAAGATATCTATCCCTACCTTAACTGTTCAATACAAGAAATGAGGACCAACTTAAACCTCCCTAAATCACACATAATAATCCTAAGACAAATGAAAGAACTGTGTTCCAGTTATCTCCAAAATATTACTATGACCAATAGTGACATAGAAACTTGTAGCAGGCTTTGGAAAACTATTATCACAACAAAGAAAACTATTACCAATTCATATAAAATGATAAATGAAATCAAATACCAGAAGGACCTCCTCTTCTCTAACTACTGGAGAAAAATTAAACCATCCATAGATGATCAGCAAATAAGCCAGGCAATCAATCTAACACTGAAGATTCTACCCCTCAAAAAGTTAGCATACACTCAGCTCATGATCAATAATAATGCTTATTTTACACCTGCAATCCTACACAAATTTAACACATCAAAATCACCTTTCTGCCCACACTGTAAGGACCAGATAGCTGACTTAATTCATGTATTTTGGAGTTGTAAATGTGTCTATAAACTCTGGAACTCTCTCAAGGTACAATTACAAAAAACGGGTTATCAAACATCAACATTAACTTGGGAATTCACTCTGTTACACATTCTTCCACCAAACATCCCAAGAAAACAAGCAAATACACTTTTAACAATTTTCCTACTAATGAAACTGTATATAGCTTTTAAATGGCTAGATACAATAAATATCTCTTGGGAGGGTTTTAAACAAGTAGCTATACAACACCTTTTAGCTCATAAAATAGTAATAGATAAAAGAAACAAAAACATGAAATCCAGAGAAATTTGGCAACAAACCTTTAACATCATATTAGCATAATTCATCACACAGCAACTTAGAAATACACTATAATGGAACCAAAGAACACATACAAGTTCAGATATTAAATAATAACTTGGATATTACAAATGTATATACTGTCTATATAACTGTGGAATTAACAATGAAAGCATCTATGTACATAGTGTAAATAGATATGTTGTATGACCTATATCCTGTGGTATTTGACATCAATGTATAACATATGTATATGTGTGTATGTGTAGGTATGTATATATGTGTGTGTGTGTGTAAGTATGTATGTATGTATATATATATATATATATATATATATATATATATATATATATATGTGTGTGTGTGTGTGTGTGTGTGTGTATGTATGTGTATGTATCTATATGTATATATATATATATATATATATATATATATATATATATATATATATATATATATATGCACACGGTCATGTTGTAAGATGGTTTTTATTTGTAACATTTATTAATGTAAAAATAAAAATAAAAATTATTGAAAAAAAAAATGTGAAGGAATGTTACAAAAATGTTATCTCTGTGCAATGTGCAAATAACATTTATTTAGACTCTAATTGTTATTGTCTCTACATAATGAAAAAATTATATTTATTTAGACTCTATTTTATCACTATTATACTTCCCATGTTGACCGGGTGCAGTCCGTGTGGTCAAAAATCAGATGGTTGAGTTTCAATTGATTCTGTATAAAATATAATTTATTTGGTTGATATATGCAGAATCCAGTCAAAATGAGTCATCTGTATGTGTTTTTGAATGTGTGTTTATGAGTGCATGAAGGTATGCATATGCATGAATGTGGGTGTGTTTTTGAATGCATGAGAGTTTGTGCATGTATGCACTTGTGGGTGTGAGTTCGAGATAAGTTGCTGGCTGTTAGTGTGAGATATTTAACAATGGGGGAAAGTAGTTTTCATTATTTCTTGCTCCTGTGTGTGTGTGTGTGTGTGTGTGTGTGTGTGTGTGTGTGTGTGTGTGTGTGTGTGTGTGTGTGTGTGTGTGTATGTGTGTGTGTGTGTGTGTGTATAATTCGTTGAGAATGGGTTCCCATGCAAATCTTTTTATTTATTTATTTATTTTCATTTTTTTTTTTTTTTTTTTTTTTTGGAAATTCATTGATTTGGCTCCATATGAAATGTTCATTCAGTGAGTTTGACACTGTAGTTTAGACCCTGTTGATTTTCATGTATTGTATTGTTAATAATTTTGAGTCTCTTGTGTGCTAGGGTCTCAATAAATCTATTCTTATTGTTGTATTTCCTCATGGCCTTCCACTGAAAAAGTTCATTTCCTTGGTAATCAAATATAAAATAAAATAAATAAATGAATAAATCACCCAATAAATAAATATATAAGAAGTATGTATATATATATATGATTTTCAGATGTCTTAGCTGCCATCCAAAGATTGTTTGCATACAAGCAACCCTTCCTCTAAACATGTAAATCTGTGTACTAACATAAGTTTCATAATATTTTTATGTATTTTCATTTCTTTAAGCAACATTTTTTTGATATGTACAAGAGACATGGATGGGTTGGATGTCACAATGCAATCAATGTTCACAGGGTTGTCTTCATAAGAATAGCAGTATGTGTGCAGAATTTAACTGCTACTGGACTTAAGAGGGCTACCACTTGAACAGGACTTTATGTTAGTGCCTCAGTGGAGCTTCTAAATGACTTTTCATGTGATCAATCTGATGTGTTTTCCTACAGTGACTTCTGAAGGATGGGGCAGAAAATACAGAGTACATAGTAAAAATTAGCAAAGCCTGGCAATATTGAAATAATATGGTACAGGAGGCTCCTTAAGAAGCATTGGGAGTCAAATAAGTCACTAAATGCAAGAGAATACAGTTTGCTTAAGTGCTTTTACCAAACTTGCTTTGTGCTGGCAATGGCTATACTAGGCTGAATTCAGGCATGACTTGGGATATAATGTTGAAAGGAAGGACCCTATTTAAACTGAGTAAAATGTTGTCAAACAGTTTTGTAGTAGATATGCAAAATACTTGCGGAGGTAAAAAAGCCAAAACCTGCAGGATGGGAAGCTTATAGGAGAAATCATGATACACAGATGAAAGACAAGGCACAAACACATATTACAGAAAAATAATGAAATCAGAATAACACAAGTATTGATCGAAACACAGGCATTGCTATACTTTATTTTTTACATTGTACAGTATTTGACACAGAAATAATTACCTATAGTAGGCAGTGATATTGTTTTTGCTGAGGTCAATAACATCTTCTGCTTTCACTCACAAAAGGATTTCCATAAAGTATGTTTTTGTCTCTCATTTAGATTATTGTGCTGATAAACAGCTGGACTATTTAAGGTCACACATGATTAAAAGAAGGGACAGACTGATTAGTCCATTGTCGACTTTAAAGGCACATCAAAAGCAAACTGGAATGCTAATTTCTTTTCAAGATTTGTGGATATACAATACAGTAAAAGTCACATTTTTTAAGTGATTGATTTAAAAGATAACTAAATGGGTTGCTTATTGTACATAATCTTCTTCAACTGCACAGTATATTAAGAGATTGCAGGTTAATGCAAAACACTGCAAAATGTTTATGTGTGCATCCTTGTATAATTTTATATGGTAATATTTAACATCAAACCCCTAGGTAAACAGAACTTCAGCACTGTTCTCCAAGAATTTTCACATAGGCTATCTGGAACGAAAGACAATTAGAAAAAAGTAACAAGTTCAATTTCAGGCCTATAGTTTGAGATCTGGGTATAATGTCAGCTTAATGTTTAAAAGAAGCAAAATTGAGTGCAACAGTAGTGTACATCCTTGCTAAGAAAATGTTTTTATAGAAATGTCACTTCTTGAGGGCCACAGTACTGAAACCAAAAGAATCCCAATGGTGGTCTTTACCACATGATTTAGCACATCCAGAAGTAATGATCTTTATAGAATGGGATGTTGACACAAGATTATGAGTAAAAGTTTAGGATATGTATAGAGGGTACCCCATATTTTTTACCTTATATGTTGATTGTTTCTTTAATTATCATATGATTTGTTCAGACTTTTCTGAAACAACTAAACATATAAGAAGAAGGCTCAAATGTCATGGGAAACTGATCCTTTGACAACAATAAGACAAACATAAGTCTAATATATAGTTTTAACATCGACCTTCATCAGATATGTCTAATTTCCAGCAGAGATTTAAAAAATAAAACCATCCTTCTACTTCTTTGGTCACAGAGTTAAAAAAAGGGAGGAGATACAGTTTGTAGAACATTCAACAAGTGTGAAGATGCAGATCTCTTAAACTAATGATCCAGTATAATTTTGTCTTTGGATTCAGTTTGTACTGTCAATATTTTCTTTGGAGTTAAATTACAGAAAGACTATTCAGTGTAGTATATAAAGTGCCTTGCTAAATATTAAGGGAATGACAATTGCTAAAGTAGAAGTCCATGGCAATAATTTCTAAAGGCACAGGTAAAATTTTGACAGAAATACAGAAGAATAAAATCAAATCTGGATGTTCTCTGAGGAATATTTTTATGATGGTAAACAGTACTGGTTCGAGAATGTATTCCTTTCCTATGCCAGAATTCAGCTAAGTGTCTTGAGCCTAATAAAAGTCTATTTAACACTTTAGTGGTTACTGTAGTAGGATACCTAAACAAGCAAGTTTCCTTAATCATCGGACAGTGGATTTTGAATGTTAGTAATAGTGTGCATGTACTTAGTGCTATTAGGTTCCTTTAAAGGGAATGGGAGGAGAGGAGTGGACAGACCTATGTATGTGGGGCAGGAACAATTTATCAGTAGTGCGCGGTTTGACTTTTTCCATGGCTGTACAAATATGAAGTTAAAATTAACTAAGAAGATGTGTGGGAGGGTTGCAGTGGGACTTTTGTTTTTGCCTTTCAGTGAAAGTAATGTGGATTTGATCAACTCATTTACATATCTTTGAAGTAATGTACAGAAAGAAACATTACTGCATCCTAGTTACTGCTTTGATTATTATGAAACATATGATAAAATATTAATTCAACAAAATAAAATGCTTCTTATTATCATCAGGAAAAAAAGATTAAATGGTTATGGTTTATGGCTTATTTCCTAGCCTAAGGGAATGCACACTGAAACAATATAAGCTCACCTGTTGGCTTCTACCTTTCAAGAAGCTGCTGCTTTCAGATACTGTGACTGCACTCATATGTAAAGCATAATGGTCACTTTCTGTAGCAAGTGGTAAGTAATATGTATAACCTCTTATCATACATGGGTTCAATTTATGGAATTCATTTTACAGAAAATGTGCTGTTTTTTGCATTTTACTTTGTTGATAAGGATGACCCATGAAATCTTTATTTTTTCAGAGCTGAAAACCCTGTTATGATATTACAATACCTCACAACCTAAATTAATATATAGGTAACTATATTTCCATGCAAAACACATCAACAGAAGATTCTTACTTCTGAGAAAGACAAGTTGTCACATAGGCATTGAAGATAGACCACCTTATTTTGACAACTAACATATGAGAGGATGTAAAACCACAATGTAAATAAAAAGTTACTCTTCTAAATAAATAAGCTGCTTTTAATTACCGGTATGTTTTGCAGTGTACAAATCATGGCAATGAATTATTATGACATGCTTTTTGATGTGGGTGTCAAAAAAGAAATCATGCCTTGCACAATGATCTTTATTTTTTTTAAAAATCACTCAAAACTTTCACACGAGGAATATAACTAGAAACAAAATTAATTGCAAGACGAAGAGACAGGTGTATTGATATTCAAACATATTAGCTGTGTGTAAAGTAACCCTGGTTACATCTTTAGTAACTGTTGGTAAGATGACACTGGAAAGCACTAGGAGCCAGCTGGGTGAAATACTGGTGGGGCTAGTGGTCATAACCTTGCTGTGGTCATTGTGAAGGCTACATAGCTGTGACAGTTGCTGTCTACTGCTTGTGGAAACAATGCACTTTTACTGTATATTCTTAAGGCAACTTGTCCTTACATATTATTTGGTGGCCAGAAATGCAGATCATGAGACCACTATCCCTGACTGCCATGTAATAAATTGGTGCCAGATCTGAAGATTAGAAACCATACTGTGCTAGAACACATGGATATTCAATTTCACTTGAAGGAAGGTAAATTATTCAGAGCATACTTTTACCCAGAATAAGAAATCTTATAGTTTTCTCCATACAAGTAAACCTTTTTTATGTCATAATTATGACAGACTCTCTAAAGCATATATCCATAAGAAAAGACACACACAAAATGAAGATGGAGGTGACTGCATGTTTCATATGGAATATTACAATCTAGAGCCAGTCTACAGCTATCTGTCATGCCATTTCCCTCAGATTTTGTTTTTTTTTACAAAACAGCAGACTATTTGAGACATATAGTTATACATTTCTGGTGATCACTAGCTAGCCTAAATAACTATGATAATGCTCAGTTTTGTGCAGTTTAGCTTAGATGTATGTTCTTTCACATAAGTATGTAATACAGAACATTGCACCACACAACTACCATGATGGAAGTATCCTTTACAAAAGTGTATGGCAGGCAAAGTCCATGCATTTTTCTAATACCCGTACCTCACCTCTGTCACCCATGTATAACTATGTTGTCTGTGCAATTTGAATCCTGATAGGCAGAGCAGGGTTACATGGTGAATAGAAATGGGATACAGATATTGTCACTCTCTGTAACTACAGTACCGGTTGTACAGCGTTGACTGTGTCCAAACATTCAGAAGGTTGTATTCTAAGATTCTCCATGATCATGGGCAATAGTGATTCATTTAAAAAATAAACTCAGTATCCATGACAGTGGTGGACAGCCAAATAACATATATGTTCATTGAGAGGATTTACTGATGACTGCAGTGTCACATCAGTGTGCAATTAGCAGACAACTGAGGTTGTGGCAGAGTGCTAATGTGCAGTGTTCTGCATCTCATCAGCTTCCATAGTAGGAATGGCAAAGTAGCTGTTCAGTTATTTTATGCTTATCTAGACAACACCATTGTGTGGGAGACCATAGGCTTCTGTCGTCTGCTATTGTAGTACCAGCTTTGCAGGTTATTCTGCTCTTCACATGCCTATGAACCACAGATTGTGCAGAAGCGACTAGAAATGCAGTCATGTATGTTCTTGCCCCTTTTTCTCATCGACTCCTTTGTGAGTCACACAGGGTAATGGTACATGGTCTACAGTGCACACCAACCTTAAACAATTGAGCAATGCTAATTAATTCCACCTATTATCAATACATATCAGAATGATATGCACATTACAGTGGTATAACATAATGGGCACTTTTTTCCAGGTGGCAAGTTACTCCATGCCTGAGTTCAAAAGCCAGGACTTCACTAAACCCATTCAGTTATATGCTAATGGGCACTGCAAGAGTCCTACACCTAATTCAAAAAAGGGAACTGAGCTTGCTTCAATGAAACATTTTTGCACTGTGCATTGGCAAAGGTCCCCAATGTACAACCCTGAAGAAGTAGAGTGACCCATTGAACTCAATAGACAATTTCAGTGAAGCAACAGCTTTCCCTGTATGTGGGATTTGGAACTCCAGCAATGTGAAGTGAGAGGCCATCCTTCCTACAGTCTTATGTTCTACACATGTTGAGTTTTACTACACTATCTAGTAGTAAGGGGAAGGGTCCTAAAACCACGCACATGATAGGGTGGTATAAGAGACATACCCATATTTCAGCAGAATAACTTACAAGGTCATTTCCATTGAAAGGAGAATAAAATCATGGGGGTTGTGGCCTACATGCCTATCCCTGACACAGATGGGGAGAATACAGGCATGATGGTTGTGCAGGATGGTTTCTTGGTTATGCAGCTCCACCAGTTTAGTAATCCTAGCACTACCACTAGGTCTGCCATAGAGGTGGAGCTGAACAATTTTGGGCATGCCAAGTCCTTGGGTAAGTTCTTGCTATGTTAGGCATATGAATTGAGATTTATTAGGATAGCATGTCTTGAGGTCTCATTGTCCTCTGCTTGTGTAATGTTGCTTCCAGGCATTTAGACCACTGGCTTTGTGAAGTACTGAATTGTCCTTCCTCCACTGTTGGGATTGTGTCATTCTGGGACAGGGGACAGAGATCACAAGAAAGATCAGTATAGTGACAACAGCATGGCTGAAGTTCTTTGCTCCACTGCTCCAAATATTTTAGTACCCATGCCATGATATAAAACAAATTATTTTTCAATAAAGTGATATTTTCTGTCACTTTAAATGCTACAGCAAAGGCTGAGTTTTAACAACCGGACGTGACTTACTTACATTCAAGATACAACTTCCTAGTATTTAAAAATACAATTCACATCTAGTATATAGTTGATCAAGTAAGTCTTGGAGTGAAAAATGTTAGAAAAAAAAATCTTAATGCTTTCCAGAGCTTCGATCCACTTTAAGTAGAATCAAATCTAGATCAATTTGGTCTTTAGAAATTCACAAACCGGTAATTTCAAAGGCATTACTTTTAAGCAAAGTGTGACTATCATTTTGAAGCACAACATAACAATAATGTGCTGTTATAACATCACACCTAAAATATTTGTGTGTGTGTGTGTGTGTGTGTGTGTGTGTGTGTGTGTGTGTGTGTGTGTGTGTGTGTGTGTGTGCATAGCTAGATAGTTAGATATGTACTTATCTTCACAGGCAATATATAAAAGATTTCTTTTGAAATTAAAAAAAGTGCACAAAAGTAGTATTAATTACAGCTTTTTAGACACCTGTAACACTTGCAGGAAAATGTAATTGTAGTCACAACAACATCATGGAATGGGTAGTATTCCTTTAAGTAAACTAGCCTCATTACCCACTCCAGGTATAAATTCTTGACTGCTGAGCCTGCTTAATACCCACCAAGCTAAACCTAACCTGTATACCCCACAGGTTCACCTGTATGCCAAAGTCATGTTGTAGACATTTAACCTATATATTTAGTACCTGTAATACCAGTGCTGAGGTACAGGTAGAGGTAACAGTCACTGAAGCTGGCTATCTTACATCAATAACCCATGTTTGAACATTATGATGCATACATAATGAGGAAAAAATCACTCATACTTACTTTATAAGTCCTCAAAATATAGAGAAGATATACTGTGGGGTCTGTACTAATGAAACACAGTCAAGAAAGTAAGCAATGAAATGGAAGAACTTCTACCCCCCCCAACACACACACACACACACACACACACACACACACACACACACACACACACACACACACACACACACACACACACACACACACACACACACACACACACACACACACACACACACACACACACACACACACACACACACACACAAAAAACTATTCACAGCACCATTTCTATGCCAGTATTTACTGCATCACACAGAAGCCAGTATTGCTACTGCTGGCTTCAGATCTTTCACTATATATTGCTTGCAGTACCAATAACAGCATATTAGTGGAGAATCATCTAAACTAGGAAGGTCATTTCATTTGAATGATATATGCCATTGCTTTGACATTTACTTTCTTGTTCAGTGACAGAATAAAATGTTTAAGTCCAAAGGTGTAGCACACTTTGACATCAATATAAGTTTGTGACTTTCGGGATCCAAGAGCAGTTGTTCTGGAATCATGACCGGAGTTACCGTCTCCCAAATATAGTGTCTTTTGGATCCAAACCTTCATGTCCTTCATAGTGCAGGCTGATTGAATTTGTCATTTACAATTAATAAAAAGGATGCATCTTTAATACCATTGTTACCTTCTAGCTGACAAAAATAATGTGAAAATGTATCACTGAATTTGTTAGTTTGAATGTTTCTAAGAATAATTTGAAAAGGAACATGCTAATCTGCCCTGATCACCGCTGGTGCACATGGTTAATTTAATTTGGCTTTAAACTGATGAGCTTTGGGTAGCAATAATCATGATCAGGGGAAAGTTTGTTGATTTTGATGACAAAAGTGCTCAGCCTATTGGAATAAATATTTTATGATTTCCTAGCTGACCTCCACCTGTCTTTTTGAGATACAATTTTTGTTTAGCACTTTTAGTCTGCCCTGAACACAACTAACAAGGTTACTCTGATAAGGTTTTATATATTTCTCTGCAAACTTTAAATTCTGTACTTAAAACATTTTGCTTTCATATGACTACCAATCTCAGAGTGAACTCATGATGACATCTGGTCAAATAACAATAGTTTTATAGTACTGCCCTTTGAGACACTAGCCTTCAACCACATTGATGCTTAGAGAGAATTTTAACTCACCTTAGTCACCCCAAGAATAAATACTTTTTTCATTAGTTAACAGTAAGGTTTTTATTAATGTTCTCTTTACTCATATTCCTCTCTTCCTCACTCTCTCTCTCTCTCTCAATCTTGTTCACCATCTATCTTTTTGCATTACAGTTAACTGTCATTTTTCATGACAAGAGTAAATGACTTCCCTATCCAGATTTATGGGTTGTGTTTTTCATCTAATAAATATGTTGATATATATAACACTGGCTGCTATATTACTGGAATGCTTTTATGTTTAAACTCAGTCTTCATAAATATATATGTTATTTTCCTGTTACCTTCCTATGTGGCTTATCAAATAATCCCGCTCCAAATTGCACAGATGGTAATTTCAATACTGTTTCAGGTTAATATATTTAAATAAACATCAGCAGCACATTTTCTGCTGTCATACTATGCATGTTGGTTTGATTATGCTGATCTTTTTTTCTCCATGGAAGAATACTATAACATACCAATACCATATTGCATGAAACACAATAGAGGATCAACAGTTAAGCTTATTATAAATCAAAGATTAGACATTTCTCAGAATACTGCTTGCGAATTACTTGAAAAATCAAAATTGCTGTCATTGTCTGATAGAGCTGTACTCCTGATTACACTGATTTTCAAAGTATTAAACCAATGCTACCACCCACTTTTTAAAAATAAACTTCTCATACAAGATTATAGCAATAGATTCAGAAGTATCCAAGACAACAGTCTAATCTCGGCAAATCCACTTTATAAATCCACTGGAGGGGAAAGAATTGTCTCCAAATTGAAACAAGCATCCTAGAGCCAGTTGCATTCAATGTTAAAAATTAAGACATTCTATAGCTCTTCAGAGATACTCTAGAATACACCTAAAAGCAGAATCTAAATGCAGATACTCCTGTGACAATGGTTAAACTAAGCAAAGACAAATCCAGAAGTAGAAGTGTTTTATTAACACAATAATCAAAGCTATTGGGAATCACCCTTTGTCAGTTTGTTTAACATCAAACAAGAACCATTAAATTTATAATGGTTTGAAATAAATCATGTGACAATGGTTAAACTCTCATACAACTTGGCAAGCTATATCTTAATCTGTATACAAGAAATTACGGCACTGTAATATACTGTAACCGAGAAACTTTGCCACTGTTTTAAACTTTATTAGCATAAGAATAAAACCATTACAGTATGTATATATTTACTTTACAGATGGTACTACTGACTGGTGGTATGTTGAATTGTACTGTGAAATGTTAACTGAATTTAATGTACCTGTCTAACATTGTATGTAAATATAAAACTCTTAATTTCTTTCATCCTGTTGCTTCCTTGCTCAGTGAAGCTGGGTCATGGCTGAAAAGGGTCAATAGACTTGACCACCTACCTGGTTATCAATAGTAAATAAATAAATAAATAACTTAATAAATATGTTTTGGTGGGATAAAGTAAAATCTCTGGGAAAAAGAGATGTACTATTAAGGGTAGGGGATACAAAACCACATACTAAAACTGCACACCCCGACAACAGCTATTTAAAGATTACTTTGGCATCTTATAGGTTCATAGGTTCATAGGTTCATACTAGGCTATCTGCCCGAGGGCATTTACAAGCCTAGCCCATCATTTTGTGGCTTACGCCACCCCTTTAGTATGGGGAACTATACCCATTATTTTGCTGTGCCTCTGTCGAGCAGTGACACTGAGGTAATCCCTGGGGTGTATCTGCGATCTCCCATCCATTGGTCAAGATTTCTCTTGAACAATCTGCCTCACATATAACCGGGATTTTGTTCCACAGCATAGGAGTCTTTGGGTGATGAATCTATCCCTCCAGAGGTTTAAGTCTCCGCCCTTGTGGCTCTGATGGATCTAGATTTTTGAGGTGAAGCATATTCATCAAATCTGGGTTTGACATGGCCTTGTATGTTAGGCAAAGGTCACCTCTGAGCAAGCTGTAGCGACTGAATAGAGCTGGAGTTCTTTCATTCGGGCAGCATAGGACAGATTTTTGAGACCCTTTATCCTTTTGGTGAGGAACTTTTGTGGCCTCTCCAGCTGCTGCAAGTGTCGAGTCAGATACATTCCGAATGGGGCATTGTACTCAATCATTGGTCTGATGAGTGATGAGTAGAGGGAGACCATGACCTCCCTTGATCTAGATGAGAATCCTTCATGATAAGGTGGGCAATGTAGAAGGTCTTCCTAACTACTTTGGCTACATGGGTGTCGAATGACAGACTACTATCAACCTGGGTCCCCAGGTCCCTAATAACTTCTTCTGTGCTCAGTGGATTGCCACCTATTTGGTAGCTAGGGGTAACCTTGTTTTTCCCGAAGGGTATGACTATGCATTTTTTGGCATTTAACTTTAGGCCATGGCTCTGGAACCAGTTATCAGTTTCTGTGAGACCCTTCTGAAGGATATCTGTGTCAGATGTGTTTTCTACTATGGCCCAGTTTGCAGTCATCTGCAAACTTTGTCATCTCTTCCCTCCTGTGTTTGCTTGTACTTGGAAAAGTAGATGCCAAACAAGAGTGGGCCCAGGACTGAGCCCTGTGGGACACCACTTGTGACAGGCTTTGAGTCTGACATGGCGCCAGCAACTCTGACCCTGTGGGTTCTGTCACTCAGCCAGTTTGCAACCCATCTTGTGATGTACGGGTTAACATTTAAGCTGATGAGTTTTTCAATGATACCCGAGTGGGGTATTGTATCGAGGCCCTCGCCAGATCGAGGTAGGCTGGAAGGACTGCGTTTCCGTCATGGAGGGCTGGGGGGACTGTTTTGAAAAAGTCAACCAAGTTTAAAAGGCATGATCTGCCTTTGACAAAGCCAAACTGGGTTGGATCCAAAGTCTGCAAATTCCCTATGTCTTTATTTATGAGGTCCATTATGATCCTCTCCATGGCTTTGCAGATAAGGCTTGTCAAGCTAATGGGCGGTAATTTCCAGGGTCGGTGGAGGCACTGCCTTTGTGAAGTGGGACCACAGTTGCAGTATCCAGAGGTAAGACTTTGATTAAACAGCTGTCCTAGCTGTGGGTTTAATTCCTCATTGAGTTCGTGGAGCACACAGGGTCCCATGGATGCTGTGTTTTTGCTTTGGAGAGAGCAGTTCTCACTTGGAAATGTTTGGGGGCTGCAATTGTTTGGTATAGATATCTCTCCTTTTAGTTTGCACTGAACCTGTCAGCCAGTATGTTGGCAATATCTGTAGGATCAGTAATCTTCACATCATTTTGAACTAGTTCTGAGCATATCTGGGAATTTCCTCCCAGGTTTCTAACATAGCTAAAGAAGGCCTTATGATTGTCTTTTGAGTCTTTAGCTATTTTTCTCTCAAAATTTGCTTTGGATGATTTTATGAGAGCTCTTAGTTTTTACTTATAGTGATCAAGGGTGTCTTACCTTTTAAGGATTTTGCTCTATCTTGTAGTAGCTTCCTCCTTTGTTGTAGAGTTTGTTTATGGCTGGGGTCCACCAGACTGGACGCTTGCCTTTGGTACAAAGAGTCTTTGTTTTGCTTGGGATTGCCTTATCCATGCAGTCCTGCAGGTGCTGGTAGAAGGCATTTGTAAGTGATTCAGTGGCTTGAGTACTGTTTTCCGCCCGGGGCCTTAAAGGAGACCACACTAGTCTTTAGAAGTGTGAAGTCGGCTTTCGAATTTCTTTACTGTGGTCCTTTTATTTCAGGTGGGGTGGGATGAGGACCTCCAGCGAGATTAGTTTGTGATCTGATCTCACCAGTGAGGGGTATACTTCGGTGTTGAGCATTGTGCTCCCATGTTCATGATGATGAGATCAAGTATGTTATCTCCTCTTGTGGGGATGGTGACTAGTTGTTTCATGGCATTTGAGTTTATGAATTCCAGGAACTTTTGGGCTAGGGTGTTTGGGCTTGAGTAGTGTTCCCAGTCTATATTAGGGTAATTGAAGTCACCTAGTATGATGGTGTTTGGTGATACATGTATCCTCTAGTGTTTTCAGGAAGGCCATGTGAGGTTCCTGAGTTTGTGAGGGTGGTCTGTAACATGCTACAATTTGCAGAGCAGTCTTGCCTATGGTTAATTGCACCTGGATGGTCTCCGATGCATCGTGCGTTGCTACCAATCTTGAGGTGTGGGTGTCCTTGATGAATATGGATACCCCCTCCTTTCTTGGTATTGTCTGGATTTTGGGGCGGAATGCATGATATGAGGTAAAACCTGATAGTGCTGGGGTGCTCTCATGAGCCTTGAACCAGGTTTCTGTCACAGCACAGACATCGATGTTCTCCTTACTGAGAAGGGCCTCAGTGCGTGCATTTTGAGATTGAGACTTCTGGCATTGAGCAGAATTACCCTTAGTTTTTTCCTTTTGTGTTCTAGGGTGGTAGGTTTAGAATTTGAGCCTTGCCTAAAAAGGCACTATGGGGTGGCAAGAGCCTTTGCCAATATCCGGAATCCCAGGGTGACAGGTGCAAGCCATCCCTTGGCAGCGTGGCTTGTCCAGCATGTCATCCCAGGCAGACAGACATTGGATCCCCTTTGAATGACACCAGAGTTTAAGCAAATTGTTAAAGCTGATCATCTTATCTCTGTATTGTGGCATCATTCTTGGTGAAGGTAGGATACTGCTCAAGGTCAGGGTCATACCTGCCTGGGCTACATAATCAGAGAGCTCCTCAATGTCTCTTTTCATGTAGTCCAAAGAGGTACGTCTCAGGTCATTTACACCAGCGTGGACAATGACTGAGTCGTACTTGTACCTGCTGTTGAGAGACCTGAGTGCTTGCATTATGTGGCGGATTCTAGCGCCCGACAGGCAGCTTACTGTGACCTTCTCCTTACTCAGTCTGGTGAGTGGGACGTCAGTGTGTCTGACTATGGAGTCACCAATGACTAGTGTGTTTGGCATTGTGTTTGGCCTTAAGGGCTGTGACCGTTTGACACTCTGACTGTGAGTTCCATGTGTTGCAGGTGTTGTGTTCTGAGGTGGTGGTTGTTTGGGTGTCTGCTTTGGTGGCCTCTGCTGTTTTGGTAGATTTTTGATCAGAGCCTCCGAGTATGTCTTTGTGTGTTTATGTGTATGATTTGCGGTTGTGATGGTACTATGTGAGACTGGGTCTATAGTGTGTGTGGTAACCTTCTCCTCCTGTCTGGCCTTGCCAGTCCTATGTTGAGAGAGCTCAGCCTCCAGTTTGGCCGTATATTTGCATCTCTCACATGTATTTGTGTTTTGTGGGAGGAGGAGAGGGTTGTCTGTGTACATGAGGCAATTGTAACATTGCCTCAATATTCCCAGGTTCACCAGCTGAGCAGGAGAGGACACTAGCAACTGATCCCTCGACATGCTAGAAGGAGTAGACAAAAAAACTTTAAAAGAGATTCAGGGGGATGTGGGTGACCGAGAAATGGGGTTTGCCTTTTGGGGTACTATCTATAACAAGAGTGCTGTATCAAGGTGATAAGTACTGGAGGAGCAAGTGATAGGTTTTTCAGATAGAGTATAGTCTACTTGGAGTTAAGTAGAGATGATTTTTAGTTATAGGATCTGATTAGATCAGTAGTATAGTTCGAGGAAGGTAGTTTTAAGGGAAAATTTGAAGAGTGGAATTTAGATGGCCCAAATAGTTTAAACTTTGCTGGCGGCTGCTAGTGTGCAGCGGTGGCAACTCAGCTAAAGTCAGCTAGCTTAGCAGCGTAGCTGCGGCTTTATAACAGGGGCTGAAAAGAGCTACGAATTGGCCCAAAACGACCAATGGGCTACTAGTTACTGGCTGAAACCTTACCAGATCAGGCGAAAGGCCAGTGCTACCCACTCCCACTGGTTAGCAAAGAAACTTCCCTCCTTCCAAATATGGCAGTGATTCAGTATCAGGAACTAAAGACAAAGTCCAGGGATCAGCAACTCTGAAACTGGACTATTCTAGTTCAGTGAAACAAGAGATAGTGGTTTTTTTTTTTTTTTGTAAAGAAACAGAAAAACAGACAGTAAAAGCTTTAAATGCTGTAAATCGGCTAGTGCACTTTAGTGTGTAGCCTACAGAAACAATTTGCAACAAATAGAAACTTTAAAGTGCAATAAACAATGTTACAATGCAAAGTTTGACTTAAGTAGCTGTAAATCAGGCAAAAAACAGTAGATCAGGCGAAAAATGCAGTCGCTAGCTTAAATACAGTTGGAAAGCCACAAATAATACTTATATCAGGTAGAAGGTCACTCTTTTAGCCTTCTGCTGCTTGGAACTCTGCAGGCCACCACGCGGATACTGTGCTGAGTTGGTACAAGCTGAAAAACAGCGTATAGCGTTTTATAACAGGGGGCTGAAAAGAGCTACGAATTGGCCCAAAACGACCAATGGGCTACTAGTTACTGGCTGAAACCTTACCAGATCAGTCAAAAAGGCTGCTCAGTGCTACCCACTCCCACTGGTTAGCAAAGAAACTTCCCTCCTTCCAAATATGGCAGTGATTCAGTATCAGGAACTAAAGACAAAGTCCAGGGATCAGCAACTCTGAAACTGGACTATTCTAGTTCAGTGAGGCGGAAAACAAGAGATAGTGTTTTTTTTTTGTAAAGAAACAGAAAAACAGACAGTAAAAGCTTTAAATGCTGTAAATCGGCTAGCGCACTTTAGTGTGTAGCCTACAGAAACAATTTGCAACAAATAGAAACTTTAAAGTGCAATAAACAATGTTACAATGCAAAGTTTGACTTAAGTAGCTGTAAATCAGGCAAAAAACAGTAGATCAGGCGAAAAATGCAGTCGCTAGCTTAAATACAGTTGGAAAGCCACAAATAATACTTATATCAGGTAGAAGGTCACTCTTTTAGCCTTCTGCTGCTTGGAACTCTGCAGGCCACCACGCGGATACTGTGCTGAGTTGGTACAAGCTGAAAAAATGCGCGTATAGCGCGTTTTATAACAGGGGGCTGAAAAGAGCTACGAATTGGCCCAAAACGACCAATGGGCTACTAGTTACTGGCTGAAACCTTACCAGATCAGACGAAAAGGCCGCTCAGTGCTACCCACTCCCACTGGTTAGCAAAGAAACTTCCCTCCTTCCAAATATGGCAGTGATTCAGTATCAGGAACTAAAGACAAAGTCCAGGGATCAGCAACTCTGAAACTGGACTATTCTAGTTCAGTGAGGCGGGAAAACAAGAGATAGTGTTTTTTGTGTAAAGAAACAGAAAAACAGACAGTAAAAGCTTTAAATGCTGTAAATCGGCTAGCGCACTTTAGTGTGTAGCCTACAGAAACAATTTGCAACAAATAGAAACTTTAAAGTGCAATAAACAATGTTACAATGCAAAGTTTGACTTAAGTAGCTGTAAATCAGGCAAAAAACAGTAGATCAGGCGAAAAATGCAGTCGCTAGCTTAAATACAGTTGGAAAGCCACAAATAATACTTATATCAGGTAGAAGGTCACTCTTTTAGCCTTCTGCTGCTTGGAACTCTGCAGGCCACCACTCGGATACTGTGCTGAGTTGGTACAAGCTGAAAATTTATAACAGGGGCTGAAAAGAGCTACGAATTGGCCCAAAACGACCAATGGGCTACAAGTTACTGGCTGACACCTTACCAGGTCAGGCGAAAAGGCGCTCAGTGCTACCCACTCCCACTGGTTAGCAAAGAAACTTCCCTCCTTCCAAATATGGCAATGATTCAGTATCAGGAAATAAAGACAAAGTCCAGGGATCAGCAACTCTGAAACTGGACTATTCTAGTTCAGTGAGGCGGGAAAACAAGAGATAGTGTTTTTTTGTAAAGAAACAGAAAAACAGACAGTAAAAGCTTTAAATACTGTAAATCGGCTAGCGCACTTTAGTGTGTAGCCTACAGAAACAATTTGCAACAAATAGAAACTTTAAAGTGCAATAAACAATGTTACAATGCAAAGTTTGACTTAAGTAGCTGTAAATCAGGCAAAAACAGTAGATCAGGCCAAAAATGCAGTCGCTAGCTTAAATACAGTTGGAAAGCCACAAATAATACTTATATCAGGTAGAAGGTCACTCTTTTAGCCTTCTGCTGCTTGGAACTCTGCAGGCCACCACGCGGATACTGTGCTGAGTTGGTACAAGCTGAAAAAACGCACGTATAGCACGTTTTATAACAGGGGGCTGAAAAGAGCTACGAATTGGCCCAAAATGACCAATGGGCTACTAGTTACTGGCTGAAACCTTACCAGATCAGACGAAAAGGCCGCTCAGTGCTACCCACTCCCACTGGTTAGCAAAGAAACTTCCCTCCTTCCAAATATGGCAGTGATTCAGTATCAGGAACTAAAGACAAAGTCCAGGGATCAGCAACTCTGAAACTGGACTATTCTAGTTCAGTGAGGCGTAAAACAAGAGATAGTGTTTTGTAAAGAAACAGAAAAACAGACAGTAAAAGCTTTAAATGCTGTAAATGTGTAGCCTACAGAAACAATTTGCAACAAATAGAAACTTTAAAGTGCAATAAACAATGTTACAATGCAAAGTTTGACTTAAGTAGCTGTAAATCAGGCAAAAAACAGTAGATCAGGTGAAAATGCAGTCGCTAGCTTAAATACAGTTGGAAAGCCACAAATAATACTTATATCAGGTAGAAGGTCACTCTTTTAGCCTTCTGCTGCTTGGAACTCTGCAGGCCACCACGCGGATACTGTGCTGAGTTGGTACAAGCTGAAAACGCAGCGTATAGCGTGCTTTATAACAGGGGCTGAAAAGAGCTATGAATTGGCCCAAAACGACCAATGGGCTACTAGTTACTGGCTGAGGCCCTACCAGAACAGGCGAAAAGTACGCTCAGTGCTACCCACTCCCACTGGTTAGCAAAGAAACTTCCCTCCTTCCAAATATGGCAGTGATTCAGTATCAGGAACTAAAGACAAAGTCCAGGGATCTGCAACTCTGAAACTGGACTATTCTAGTTCAGTGAGGCGGGAAAACAAGAGATAGTGTTTTTGTAAAGAAACAGAAAAGCAGACAGTAAAAGCTTTAAATGCTGTAAATCGGCTAGCGCACTTTAGTGTGTAGCCTACAGAAACAATTTGCAACAAATAGAAACTTTAAAGTGCAATAAACAATGTTACAATGCAAAGTTTGACTTAAGTAGCTGTAAATTAGGCAAAAAACAGTAGATCAGGCGAAAAATGCAGTCGCTAGCTTAAATACAGTTGGAAAGCCACAAATAATACTTATATCAGGTAGAAGGTCACTCTTTTAACCTTCTGCTGCTTGGAACTCTGCAGGCCACCACGCGGATACTGTGCTGAGTTGGTTAGTAGCATAGGGTATGATTCCAAATGGACTTGGCCTTAGAGTTAATATGTGAAACATGGAGCATTACTCCTTGCCTGAGTCTGAAAGGTAAGGCTCTGACAGTCCTCATTCAACATATGGCAATGAAAGTTTATGGAGCTCTGGGACAGATTCCAAAAGAGGAATCAGGTTTGACTCATTGAAATAATTCAATGCTGTACATTGCTGATGCTTGCCAGGGTATGAGGCTAAATCATTGTCACTGCCTGTTGAAATGAATGGGTTTATTAGTGAGGCAAAAGATCCACCTGCAATGTAGAACTAGGTACTGTAATCTGCGCCTGTCAGGAAGCCAAAAACTGTCTTCAGCACCTATTTCCACATACAGGATGGAGCTGTATTGAAGGTTTTGGGAGTTGCATGGGACCACACACACATGCACAGTTGTATACAGTGCCAGCCATTCAGCAAATCCTTCCACAGATAGCACAATTTTAAGTTTCTTAAAGTGTATTTTCACACTTTCCTTGGTAAATGTAAATAACCAACCAATGAAAATCATTTAAAATTAAATAATAAAATGCTTTACTTGAAGTAAATAAACTTAACAATGTGCTTTCTAAAATCAGGTAGGATTGCACTATACATGGAGTGGTTAATGAGATTCATGAAAATAGAATGCTTCCAAATGTCTTTACTCACGTCTGGTGTAGTGACAGCCCCAGCTGTTCAGTACCTTGGCATTGTGAGGCATTGCTTTGGGTGTAACCCACCCCATGATGATGTCATTTCCATGAGCAGGATGAACTTTTATTTTTGAAGCAAAAAAGCAGTATTGTAGAAGCTCTCTGTTATGCTACCACAAATCATTTGGAATCCAGATGACAGTGTAAGGCTAGCATGCACTGAAAGTTGACTGTATAAATGTATAAGCCAATAGACTGGATTATAAAATAATTTATGTTCAGGGTAAGGTGCTGATCCAAGCTTACAATAAACACAGAGGGTCTGATTAAAAATGGTTGGAGCCTCCACTCTTCTACTGCAAATCTAATCTGTGTCCCCAACTGTGAGCATGATATCATGACCAAGGGGCAGGGCATTCTCAAAAGTATTCCTTGTAATACTGCACAAGGAATTCCAAGAGATTCCCTCTAATCTAGGTGTAGGTAATAAGATTCTGAAACCTTCTGTAATAATGAAACTCATTACCTATTCCTGACATGATCCTGCTAAACCCTTGACAGACCCTCTGTGTCTACCCTAAGCTCTCTGGTAGCACAGCTCCACTCACAGAGAAGCACAGTTAATACAAGCATCAAAACTATATTCAGTGCCAGAGTTGCTTTGCAAATGGAGTTTCATATCCAAGAAGCCGTCCTGCACAACATCAATATGACAGATATGAGAATGCATCCTTGGCAGATAGCACAGCCATCATGCATTCATTGTCTCCATTCTCAGAATGCTATGAACATACAGGTGCACTTCAGAAACTGAGAAAATCCTCACTGTTTAACATCTGTTCCTGTGTGAGTCTTTACCATTGAAACTAAGAGATGACTCACATTCCTTCATATTGTGCATGTGCAGGATCCTTCACCACCCACCCAGTGACAGTTGAACAGATCTACCTGTATGGGAGATTTGTTATTACAGATACGTTTGGCATTCTACAATGTACTATAGGCAGAACCAATTCTCTCCAACAGAGGGAGCTGTTGCAATGCCAAAAGAACACCCATTGATATCAATAGGTGCAGGCTGCCACATTGTTTAAGGATTGTGAAATTGTGACCCTGATTCTTCTTTTGAAATAAGATATAGTTGTCCAGCAGTCTTCATTAGCATACACTAGCTGTGACTGGCAGAGATTTTGGTTAAAAAAATGAGCATGAAGTAACTGCTCAGAATAACATTTTATCTTACCTGATTCCCTTTTGAATTTCAGACCAGAAACATATATGATTCACACAGAATGCTTGCCTACTATTATAACTGACACATGCAAATAAACAAGTATGCAGCTTTCCTGGGCATTCCATTCAACTATTGCATTTATGCAATAGTTGAATGACAGAACCCACAGTGGGAAAGTAGGTGATTCCAAGTCAGACTGTCGACCAGTCAGGAGTGAAGTCCCACAATGTTCGGTCTTGGGTCCTCTCCTGTTTGGTATCTACTTCTCTGAAGTTCAGGCCAACACAAAGGGATTCTGGCTGACAAAGTTCACAGACAATTGCAAGTTGGGAGTTATTACTAACTCCCCAAGTGATGTTGACATCCTACAGAAAGGCCTCAATGAGACCAACGACTGGTGCCAGAACAATGGCATTAAGCTCAATGCCAAAAAATGTGTAGTCATCCCCCTTGGGAAAAACCCAGTTCCTTTGAATTACCACATCGATGGTAGTCCACTGAACACAGAAGGTGTTATAAGTGATCTAGGAACATTGGTTGACTGCAACCTCTCTTTTGACCACCCCATTGCCACTGTGGCCAGAAAGTCCTTCTATGTGGCACATCTCATTACTAAGGGTTTTGCATCCAGGAAGAAAGAGGTCATTGTCTCCCTCTACTCTTCCCCCATTAGGCCAATCATCGAGTACAATGCCCCATTTGGCATGTACCTTACTAGACACCAGCAACAACTGGAGAGGCCACAAAAGTACCTCACAAAGAGGATCCTAGGCCTTAAATATTTGTCCTATATGGACAGACTCAAAAAACTCCAACTATTCTCTGTCTCATATCGCCTACTTAGAGGTGATCTCTGCTTGACTTACAAAGCCATGTCTGACCCAGCTCTGTTAGAAATGCTACATCTAAAGAAATCCCAATACCTCAGCACCACATGCTCCAGAGACCTCAACCTCATTACCACAATCAACAGAACATGCTGAGGGACAGGTTCATAACCCAGAGACTGACCATGCTACGGAATAGACTTCCCATACATGTCAAACAGAGCACCTCACTGGCCTTCTTCAAGAGGAATCTTGATGAGTGGATGGAAAATACAAAATTCACCCCAGGGATCACTCCAGTGACTCTACTCGACAGAGGCACTAGGAACTAAGGTCGGGTGGCACGATGCCAGGGTAATCCTATGGTCTAGGCTTGTAAAGGCTCCAGGGCCATTAGCCTAGTACACACCTATGAACCTATGACCCTATGCATTTAGTTTTAAATAAACTGAGTAACATGCATTCAGAGTCAGAAATGCCTTCAAGGAAGCCTTAATGAAGTACTGTAACAGAGCATCAGAGCCATGTCAAAGTGGTTATTTATGTTGGTGAATTGTGCATGAGAGAGCAAAGCATTGATGCTGTGTTATGGAATAATTTCATTTTTATATGGGAGGTGTTTTTTTTTTAAATGCTACAATTTTTAAAGTAATATTGTAGTTAAGTGCAATATTAAATTATTTCATTTTTTAAGTAGTATTTAAAATCAGTAATTCTTTGGTCTGACTACAGTCAATGAAATCAAAGTGTAAAAAGCTGAAATGAGAAGGCACGCAGCAATATAGACTGAATTTTGAGAATTCTGTAATTTGGATGATTTGAATCCACATTTTATAAACCAAAGAATATTATTGTGCTATTGCAGAGATGCAAAAAACCGTTTATCCTTCCAGTGTTAATGGGCAATATTCTCACACTATACTTTCTATCTCTTCTCATTATAAGGCAGTACAGCCTTGAATAAAGGAGAAATTGGGATGGTTATGAAACGTCAGAGTTAGAATAATTAAATCAAGATGTTCAGGAAATGCAAAACTCTTCTTCATGGGGTGGAGAAAGATATGGTGTATGCATAACTTTGCTGCTGTTGTTGTTGTGTACCTTTTGTGATTTCAGTCTTGTGATTTCAGACTTTGTGTTTCACCATTAATCAATGTATCCATTAATCAATGTGCAGTAATCAGAAAC
Organism: Protopterus annectens; assembly: GCF_019279795.1. NCBI lineage: Eukaryota > Metazoa > Chordata > Ceratodontiformes > Protopteridae > Protopterus > Protopterus annectens. Next base: position 1,040,058,764 of record NC_056735.1, read on the forward strand.
ATGCTGGTACATAGACACATACTTAATTTTCTGCTTGGAGCAAGTCATAAAGCTATGCTGGGGATGAGTGGATCCGGATGCTGGCATGTCCATCCAAGAAATGGCGGGCTCAGCCAGCCAAATCTGTACATGCAGACACTTTTAAGGCAGCAACTTTTTTTTTTATTTACTGCAAAACATTATTAAAGTTAATGATAATTCTTTCAACTAGTATGACAATTGGAACAACATGTTGTAAGGAAATAGATAATCTATGATTTAAAAGTAAAATACATAAAGAAATAAAAGATTATTTCTAGTTGTGGTTTTTGATTTTGCCTTAGCACACAAGTTGGGCAAACTCTGATATACTATTCAATACTATGGAATTATGATTATTAGAAAGGAAGCATGTCCCAGTCATTTTGCGAAATACCATATCCACAAATAAATAAATAAATAAATACTAGTAGACGTCAGGCTTTTCTCTGAGTCTGTATTGGTGGGGCTTAAAGAAAACAGTCTTAGCTAACTGGTAGAAGGGCATGCCCGTGACAGCAGTTTACTAAATATGAGTGATCATCAGAGAAGATCTGTCTTTGAAAGGTTCTCCAGAGTTCTGCATTATGAAGTAGTTTCATGTGGTTACCCATAATTTCAATATGCATTTTTTAAGCCTTTTTGACCCCTGAGATGCATGTTGGAATTTTTCAGTGTTAGGAATACTGTTCTGACCATGGGGGACTGGATTTCTGTTATTTGTCCAGCTAGTTTTGACACTAGGAACAGAGTTGGTGGACCCATGTACAATATGTATATTTACGCAGTGTACATGGTGCCTCATTTTCACAGTCCATGCAAACTTGCACTACAGGGAATCACTTCAGAGCCATGTGGTTGTGATCAGTACCTATCCATAAAGAATAAAGTAATGTTTTCAAAGATGAAATGATTGCTTCTTAGTTTAGTTATGTAAACCTTTATCTGCTCACTGTCTTCTCTGTTATTCTACTGAGAAACATTAACTCCACCACAGAAAGCACAAGAGAGCTTTCTAATTGAGTATAACATATCGGGAAGAGGCTTTTACTTAATGACCCTAGGGGACCTTAACTACATAATTTACAAATAAAGAAAATGTAATTCTGTCCCTGAAATATGTATTAATGCATACTGCAGGAGGAAGGGTTTTTTTCTGCAATTTCTTGGAGAGAGTTCTCATTTACTTACTAGATAATCAAAGAAGATACCTTTCCTCCATCAGGGTACTACACAATATCTTCTAAAAATGTGAACCCTTTGACCTCCCAAAGGTTTTCTTCTGTGAGCATGTAATTGGTTCTGAACTTAAGGAAGTCTCATAAGGGAGATTGTTGCATGAAAGACTATATAAATGGGAAGGTGTATGTAAAGCTGTCTAGGGCAGTAAATGTTTTATTGTTTTAGAACCATGATGCTATATGCTTTGGTATTAACTTTTTGCAAAAGCTAATAACTCAGTGTGAATCTGCTCCTATTATTTTGGCCTCCATTCTCCACCAATTGGATGGCCTGCCATGTGGCAGATAAACAGATGAATGAGAGTGGATATTACTGTGTATCTCTTCCGATTATGAATTTCCAGACATAGCATGTTGTTGGGAAGACATCCTATGAAGGGCCTAAGTCTCCATCTATTTCTCACCCAGATAACCTAGATCAGTAACGGTGCAATCCTTTTAATCATTCCATGTAGGGGGACATTGGAATGAATCTAAATACATAAAAAGTAGTTGTAAAACCAAAATATTAACTAGAAATATTTTACTCTTTATGAAAAAGTAGTGCTTATGCCAAGTGTGAACCCAAATATAAACTTTGTCCCAAACAGGGGTTTTGTTGAACTTTATCATCTTAATAGGTCAGCATTTATGAATATTTCCTAATACTTAGGGAAAATATTTCCCCAGGCAAAGGAAAAGCTTGGGCTAGTTAACCTGAGACATTTAAGAGCCTGATTGACTGTAAATGTAAGAGATTTATCTCTGCTGAGGTAAATAGCAAAGATAAATGCAAAGTTCACAAACAAAGATGAAAACTCAGAGCATCAACAACTGGGTTCTTGGTGAGGATAATGCACTCATTTGAAAATTATTGTGGTCTCCACCTCAAACAGAAACCATACTGTAGTAATATCTGGAGAACTTAAATATCTGTTTATAGATGCAACGGCTATGAGAAATAAGGTTGGATACCTCAGGAAGTTTTGCTTGGTTGCCCTATGCAACTTAAAGGACTGCAACAGCATTGTGTTGGTTAGGACCCACACCATTGATGAAGCATGTCAGTCATGAACCAAGGAAAGACCTATAGAGGCACCCCATATTGTCAAGAATTAAGCATAGGTTTACAACAAATGGTGTCAAAAGCCTTCTTTAACTTATTTATCATGGCAGCTGTCAGCTTAGAGACTTTGTAAACTCCCTTCATGTAAGTTCTGAAGGAGGGTGGATAATCAGCACTAAAGACATTCCTCAAAAGATTACCACAGAAGCAGTCTTGAGCTATACAAGATGCCATGCCAAGAAATGGATCCAGCTGTCCAGGTTTCTAAAGCTTTAAGGCTCCTTCCTCTTGACCTAGCCACTGCTAATTGTGAGGCTGTGAATAAAAGCAAGGGGTAAGGTGCAAAATATCTCAGCATTGATTTGACAATGAAGAGCTTGCTCCTCTTTAACCCTCAGAAGGTTGACATTTGGCCACGGCTTTTCATTGGGGGTGGATGAGTTCCCCATTGGTAATTACCTTTCAAATAAAATAAAATAAAAAAGAAGAAGAAGAAGGAGTGTGGGTAGTAAGGCTTCTCCTGGAGTTCAAATTTTACTCTGAGGAACATTCTATGTAAAATTAGCTTGCCTTTTAAATTATTGCAATATTTTACTTTGGGACCTTTCTGTGTAGCTATTGCATTAGTGGACAAGGTGGTGCTAACATAAAATTCTTCAAAAAGTTTCTGTGTTATTAGAGCTTCCATAAGACACTAGGCAGTTCTGCTGACCATTTATGAGGCTCTTTTGTCAGTTGTAAGCTGGTCTAGTTTTCCTGTGGAGATTTCCTAAGATTTTTGTGAGACCAGTGAATTTTTGAGAAAAAAATGTACTGCTTATGTTTTACTTTGATGCTAGGGGCAAGGACTAGTGTGCTTGGTGCTTGTGACTAAAATATTTTCTCTCATAAACTTCCTTTTAGTCAACCTTCTTGATTATTTTAAACTATAAAAAGCCATTTGAACTATCATTATAATACACCAGTATCAGTACTCAGCAGTTACAGTTTGACTGTATACACCTCAGATGTCTGATTATGAAAGTAAATTATCCAAAGTTACTTCACACAAGTGTACTTTAGTCCTAAAATGCAAGAAAGTTAACTGGATCACTAAACAGCTATAGCCACTTTGCTGTGTTTACATCATCTGATGGTATTAAAAAAAGAAAGAAAAATAGAAAGAAAAACCTCTCCTCCTTTTAAAGCAAGAATAAAGGACAGAACTATGCAAATTCAACTTTGATTCACAAAAAAATGACAGACACAAGTATTCCAGGTTATTTTACACAAATGTACACTACCTTAGTCCTGCAAAATGAATTAACTGAGGAAACAATTTCAACCTCAGACAGCCTTTTACTTTCCCCACTTAGCAATTAAAGACACTTTTTTGCTATGTACACCACATCTGAGTGTGTTTTAAAAAAGTATCAATTTCTTAACATGGGAATCAAGGCAAAGCCAAACAGTGATAAAGGTCATGACAAATGCCTGCAAAACTAGGGACAGATTTTAAATACTGATTTCTATATACTTTGAAAGTTGTCCAAAAAAGAACACCAACCATTTCATTGTTCAGAAAAAAAGTAGAAAACTAAACATGTAAAAGCAATGGAGTAAAGCAAGGTCCAGGGGATCATAAAATTAAAACTTTTAATAAATAACACAAACAAAATGTACGATGGGTAAGCACTTTCGCAACTGCTTTTTCAGACCATAAAATCAAACTGACAAATAAGTTCACAATCAATTTAAATGGTGAATTAGTGAAACACAAAAAAAAACTACAACTGTTGAAACTACAACACGAAAACACAATCACCGAGCAGGAATCTGTCAGTAATATAAATAACGCACTGTAAAGTAGAGTACTGAGCAAGGACAAGTTTATTTTAACAAAAGTTAAGTTATATAAAACAAAACAACGTTTTCGTCTTCCTAAATAGGAAAACTGCTTCAGAAAAAAGTCAGACAACATACCACATTATTTTAAAAGTTTCCGCTCAGGTATTCAAATGCTTAAGCCAATCAGAGAGGTAGCTAGTTGATTAGTTCTTACAATTAAAGTGCTATCCACAAAGCAAAACCTAAATCTAGTCTCACTGGTGGTCACAAAGCACAAAAACATATAATTATATCCACCTCTCCAATCCCTGAGGGCAGGAAAACCAACTCATAAAACACATCTCTTAAAAATGTATACATATGCGCATCAACAAAAAATAAAACAATTTTAACTAGTTGTTGTTGTTAGTATTCAACCATACGTTGCATGTAAAAACACTCAAAAAGTCAGTGATAAACACTCCATATGTGCCATATTATGCTAGCACTCATGTCTGTTAAAAATTAAAATTGTTGTTAAAATTGTTGAATTATTAGTGTGTTCGTACAACTACTTGGAATGTAATTGTAAATACTATTTACAAACCAATCTAAACGGTTCAAGTACGTAAATGCACATACACACTAGTTTCATAAATTAAACATAGAGGTAATACATAAAACGCTACTAGTTATACTAATTTAATTTAAATAAGCAATGGAAGCTTGTTGGGCATAATAATATCAGATCAAAAATCATTAATTATTCCTTCAAAAAATATATATAATAACTTTAATAATAAATTTATATGTATGTATATATGTAAAATATGTTAATATATTGAAAAAACATCTATCTAAGGTTATGAGATTCAACATCTCAAACTACTCCTGAGTCTCAAAAGACAAGTAATATTAAAATTGTCATTAAGTCCTGGGAAACTAAAAGCATTTAATAATAGTTGCCATTCTAACTCTCGGCATTCCAGTAAAACTGATGTTGGTCCTCCTCTATTGTCCACTAAAAGTTTTTCTAAAAATAAGAGTGACAATGCTTTAGCTAAACATGTTAACATAAATCCCGACCATTCTTTCCACTTTTTAGCTATAGATAAACTGTTATTGGACAATAGAGGAGGACCAACATCAGTTTTACTGGAATGCCAAGAGTTAGAATGGCAACTATTATTAAACGCTTTTAGTTGCCCAGGACTTAATGACAATTGTAATATTACTTGTAATAAACTTGTCCTGCTCAGTACTTTACAGTGCTATTTATAGTAATGACAGATTCCTTTTGTGTTGTAGTTTTAAATGGTGAATTAGCTCATATTAACCTATCAGAATGCAGATAGAAGGCAGTTCAATAAAAACAATAAATTAAGCATAATAAATCATAGTCAACATTACACACAATACCATACCATAAAAACAGTACAAACCTATATATAGAAATGAATAAAAAAATAGAGATAAAAAGATGAAAAGATGGAAAAAAGAAAAAAGGAAAAAGAAGGGGGCTATTTCTTCAAGCCAAGTCCTTTTAAAATTGGTTTTAATGGAATCTTTTCATTTAAACCTCTACCCTTCTTATATTTTAAAGTTTTAATTTTATGATCCCCTGGACCTTGTTTATTCCATTGATTTTACTTGTTTAGTTTTATACTTAGAAAGTTCATAGAATTACAAATTTTGCGTTTGCATGCACCCTATACAGATCTATAAAAATCCCTAAAAGGACAGTTTCTTAGAGTTTCTAGACTGAATACTGATGATGATGGCATTGAAGCAGTAAAAAAGCTTTCAGATGATTTCTTGAATAGAGGATAGTCTACTAGTGAAATCAAAAGTGCAGTTAATGAAGTTGTTTCTTGTAGAGATACTGTTGCAAAGCTGTTTCTCACAGAAAAAGAAGTTAGAGATGTGAATTGTATTGCACCTGTAAAGCGGAGTGACACCAGGGTTAATTTGACATATTCTAGTGACATTAATATAGTTTGTGATATCATTAACTAAAACTGTCCAATTTTAATGGTCGATGAGACCCTTCAATATATTTATTTATTTTATTTATTTATTTATTTATTCAATATCTGATAAAACACACATAAAAGGCCGAGTCAACATAATGTACAAGTGAATAAAATCGCTGGGAACTTAAAATAAAATTAAAATCCTTTAATGCATAAGCACTCTCGCAGTGTATCCACTGCTTCATCAGACATAGGTTGTCATAGGTTCATACTAAGCTAATTGCCCTTGCGAGCCATTTGAAGCCTAGCCAATTATTCCTTGTGAGATTCAAACCCTGCACCTTGTGTCTGTAAGGCAAACACCTTAACCATTAGGCCACCCTCCCAACCCTGATATGATAGTATAGGTTCATAGGTTAGTACTAGGCTAACTGCCCTTGTGAGCCATTGTAAGCTTAGCCAATTATCTCTTGTGAGACTCAAACCCTGCACCTTGTGTTTGTAAGACAAACACCCTAACCATTAGGCCACCCATGATCAACAGACAATATATCCTATCTTAAATAATAAATGTAAAGAACTACAACCAATCAGCAATCTCAACTCATTATAACATCATTAATAAAATGGTATGCTTATATGAAATGCATGTGCAAAACACTTCATACTCTAACAAGCAATCACTACTAAAATGTTGCATCCATAAAAAAATTTCATAACAATTATAAAAACATGACAGAACTATCAATACATTAAAAAAATATAAAAATATTTGAAATCAGCCATATTCACCTATAAAGATGCCTGAGCTTCAAAAAAAGCTTTAAAGAAATCTTTTCATTTAAGCCCCTACCCCTGTCAGCTTGCAGTCTCAACATACATCGAACTTCCTGTGCTTCAGTCTGACTCTCAGTGTCACCACCCCTACTATTAAAATAAATTTTCTGTATAACCATAAAGTTAAACTTATGTGTAGATCCAAATTAGACAGTGTGTTTAGCTAATGCATTGTTATCAGACTCATTGGAGACGTCATAAATATGCTTCCAAATGCAGTCCCTTAACCGCCGATTAGTTTAACCCACATAAAAACTATAACATACTTGGCAAACTTCTAAATATACTAGATCTGCAAAATTGCTGTTTACTTCGACCTTAAAAATTGAAGATTTTTCCAGTATAAAAGTACCCGATGTGTCTATGTAACTACACAATCTACAGTTATTACAAGGTAGTGTAGTAACATGTGTACATCACGTTGACTCAGCCTTTTATGTGTGTTTTATCAGTTGTTGTTGCTTGGGCTGAGCTATTCATCATAGGTTCATAGGTTCATAGGTTCATACTAGGCTATCTGCCCTAGGGCATTTATAAGCCTAGCCAGAGTGTGTTTGGCTTTGGCCACCCATTTTAAATTAATTTTGCTATGCCCTTTTTCGAGGATAGTATACTGTGCCTCTGTCTAACAGTGACACAGAAGTGATACCTACAATCTCCCATCCACTCATCAAGATTCCTCTTGAAGAGAGTCAATAAGGGACTCTGCCTAACCTGGACTGGGATTTTATTCCAGAGTGAAGGGAGCCTCTGGGTTATGAATCTTTCCCTCCAGCATGTCCTATTTATTTCAGTGCTGAGGTTCAAGTCTCTCGAGTGCATAGCTCGATGGGATTTGGATTTTATGAGGTGCAGCATGTCCATTAATTCCGGGTTGGACATGGCTTTATACGTCAGGCACAGATCGCCTCTGAGCTGGCGGTATGCCACTGAGTAGAGCTGGAGTTTCTTTAACCGGGCAGCATATGGCATCTGTTTGAGCCCTTTGATCCTCTTGGTGAGGTACTTTTGGGGTCTTTCCAGTTGCTGCAGGTGTCTGGTAAGGTTCATCCCAAAAGGGGCATTGTACTCAATTATGGGCCTGATGAGGGATGAGTAAAGAGGCACGATGACCTCCTCTGATCTAGATGTGAATCCCTTCATGATTAGGTGGGCTATATAAAATGTTTTTCTAACCACTTTGGCCACGTGGTTGTCAAATGAGAGATTGCTATCAACTTGGATCCCCAGGTCCCTAATTTCTTCTTCAGTACTTAATGGATTACCACCTATGTGGTAATTTGTGGGCACTTTGTTTTTGCTAAATGGGATGACTATACACTTTTTGGCATTTAGCTTGAGGCCATGGCTCTGGCACCAGTTGTCTGTTTCTATGAGGCCCTTTTGGAGGATGCTTGTGTCGGCTGGAGAGTCGATTATGGCACCCAGTTTGCAGTCATCTGCGAACTTGGTCAGCCACAGTCCTTCCGTGTTGGCCTGTACCTCTGAGAAATATATACCGAACAAGAGAGTTTCCAGGACTGAGCCTTGTGGAACACCACTTGTAACTGGTTTGGAGTCTGACATGGCTCCAGCAATTCTAACCATGTGGGTCTGTCCTTGAGCCAGTTTGCAACCCATCTAGTGACATAGGGGTTTATATTTAAGCTGGCGAGCTTATCTATAATGCCCGAGTGGGGTATTGTATCGGAGGCTTTTGCGAGGTCCAGGTAGGCTGTGTGGACCACCTTCCCCCCGTCAATGGCCTTGGTGACTGTTTCAAAGAAATCAACCAGGTTTAAGAGGCAGGATCTGTCCTTAACAAAGCCGAACTGGGTAGGATCCAGTATCTGTAAGTCCCCAATATCTTTATTTATGAGGTCCATGATGATCCTTTGCATAGCTTTGCAGACCAAGCTAGTCAGGCTTATGGGGAGATAGTTTCCAGGATCCATTGAGACACCACCTTTGTGGACAGGGACCACTGTTGCTGTACGCCATTCTTTGGGTACATATCCTATAGTAAGGCTGAGATTGAACAGTAGTTTTATGTTTGGGTTTAGCTCTTCTTGGAGTTCTGCCTGGTCCCATTGTTGCTGTGTTTTTTGCTTTGGAGAGGGCAGCTCTTACCTGAGCATCTGAGATGTCAGGGGGGCAGCACAGGGGGGGGGGGAGATTGCGCTGAACCTGTCAGCTAGGATGTTGGCAATGTCTGTGGGTTCGGTGTATTTTTTGTCATTTTGGACTAATTCTGAGCATATCTGGGAATTCCCACCCAGGTTCCTAACATAACTAAAGAAAGCCTTGTGATTATCCTTAGTGTCCTGTGCAATTTTTCTCTCGAAGCTGGCCTTAGATGATTTTATGAGTGCCCATAGTTTTTTGCTAATACTGATCAGAGATGCCTTCCCTTTTTTGGATTTTGCTCTATCATGTAGTAGCTTCCTCCTTTATTGTATAGTTTTGTTTATGGCTTGAGTCCACCAGACAGGACATCTGCCTTTGGAGGATTGGGTCTTGGTTTTATTTGGGATTGCATGATCCATGCATTCCTGAAGGTGTTAATAGAATGCGTTTATAAAGGATTCTGCGGTCTGGGCAGTATTTTCCACAGGCCCGGCGGCTTTGAAGGATTCCACCTCGGTTTTGAGGAGTGTGAAATTTGCTTTAGAGAAGTTTTTCACTGTGGTTTTCAGGGCAGGGGGTGGAGTCGGGATATGAATATCCAGTGAGATTAGTTTATGGTCTGATCTTACTAGTGAGGGATACACTTCTGGTCTGGAGCATAGAGTCCCCATGTTGGTGATAATCAGGTCCAGTATGTTTTCCCCTCTTGTGGGAGTGGTAACAAGTTGTTCCATAGCATTTGAGTTTATAAATTCTAGAAACCTTTGGGCTAGGGTGTTGGAGCTAGAGTAATGCTCCCAGTCTATGTTTGGGTAGTTGAAGTCGCCCAATATAATGGTGTTTGGAGAGACCTTCATATTTTCCAGTGTTCTCAGGAAGGCCGAGTGGGGTTCCTGGGTTTGGGAGGGTGGTCTGTAGCAGGCTATAAACTGGAAGGCAGTTTTACCCACTGTTAGTTGCACATGGATAGTCTCTGATGCTTTGTGCTGTGCCACCAACCTGGAGGTGTGGGTATCTTTGAATATTGATACTCCCCCTCCTTTTGTGGTTCGGTCCAAGTTTTGGGGCCGAAAAGCATGGTATGAGGTATAAACAAGTAGTGCTGGGGTGCTCTCGGGAACCTTGAACCAGGTTTCTGTTACTGCACAGATATCGATGTTCTCCATGCTAAGGAGAGTTTCGAGTGTGTGCATCTTGAGGTTTAGACTTCTGGCGTTGAGTTGCATTACTCTTAGTTTCTTATCCCTTGTGATACCTATGGAGGTGGGTTTGTCTTTTGAGCCTTGCCTAAAAAAGGCACTATGGGGGTAGCAAGAGCCTTTCCCAATATCCAAAAGCCCAGGGTGGCAGGTGCAAGCCGCCCTAGCGAAGCATCGTGGCTTGTTGAGCATGTCATCCCAGGCTGACAAGCATTGATCCCCTTTGAATGACACCAATACTTAAGCCAATTGTTGAAATTGATCATCTTGTCTTCATATTGTGGCATCATTCTTGGTGAGGTTAAGATGCTACTCAAGGTCAGGGTCATACCGGCCTGGGCTACACGCTCAGAGAGCTCCTCTATGTCTCTTTCATGTAGTCCAGGAGGTACGTCTCAGGTCATTCACACCAGCATGGACAATGACTGAGTCATATTTGTACTTTCTTGGAGTGACCTGAGTGCTTATGTTATGTGGCAGATCCTAGCCGACAGGCAGCTCACCGTGACCTTCTCCTTGTTCAGCCTGGTGGCCGGGCGTCCAGTGTGCCTGACGATAGAGTCACCTATTACAAGTGTATCAGGTGTGTTGTTTAGCCTTAAGGGCTGTGACTGTTCAGCACACTGGCTTTGTGAGCTATGCATTGCACGTGTTTTGTTTTGGGGTAGCAGTTGCTTGGGTGTCTGCTTTGGAGGTCTCTGCTGCTTAGGCAGATTTTTATTTAGAGCCTCTGAGTATGTTTTTGTGTGTTTATGTGTTTGGTTTGCTGTCGTGGTAGGTCTATGTGAGACTGGAATTGTAGTGAGTGTGGTTTCCTTCTCCTCCTGACTGGTTTCGCCAGTACTGAGTTGAGAGAGCTTAGCCTCCAGTATGGCTATATGTTTGCATCTCTCACATGTGTTGGAATTTGTTGGTAGGAGGAGTGGGTTGTCTGTGTACATGAGACAGTTGTAACATTGCCTCAAGATTCCCAGATTCACCAGCTGGACCGGAGAGGAAATTGACAACTGACCTTTGGACATGCTAGAATAGTATTGGGAATTCTTTTATAATTGAAAAAAAGGGCCAACGGGGAACGAGGTACTCAAGGGGAATTTGTGAGGGTGTAGTGCTTTTAATATTTTAGTGCTGACTTATATAATTGCTTTAGTGAGCAAGTGCCAGGTAACTTAAATGCAATGTGTTACAGGTAACTTAAATGCAAAAATGACAAACAGTAACTTTCTTTCAAGTGAAACAAGGAAATAAGTACAGTAAGCAATGCAGATATCACTAGGGATCAACAGAAGTGCTGAAAAGCCACGTTTTAGGTGGAATTAGCATTTCAGGGAAATAACAAGCAAACAAACAACAAGCATACAAACAAAGCTAGATTCAGCAGGCCTGGATCTAGTCTATGCTACAGCAAACAAGGTGTACCAATTTCAGTAAGAAACAGTTCAAATATGCAGGCACTATAAGCCTTTAACCAGAAATTCCCAGCTCAGAAGGGCAGAGTCCAGCCTCTCCTCCCACAAGAGTGCAGACCACGAACCTTCTTAATGTAAAATAACTGGCCTGAAGCCCAAGTGCTTAAACCAGAACTAATACACTTTTAGAATAACAGACACTGAGCCCTCAATCAGCAGTTCACAACTTAGAAGGATGTAAGCTACCTGTCCTGCCACCACAGTGCAGGCCACAAACCTTCCTAATGTAAAACAACTGGTCTAAAGCCCAAGTGCTTAATCCAAAAGACTTAGAATGATAGCTACACTTTAATCAAGTTACTACCAAGCAGTAATAAATACAATTGAATACTTTAAAGAATGCCTGGATTAGTGCTCAAGTTATACAAACAAAACTAGATTCAGCAGGCCTGGATCTAGTCTATGCTACAGCAAACAAGGTGTACCAATTTCAGTAAGAAGCAGTTCAGATATGCAGGCACTATAAGCCTTTAACCAGAAATTCCCAGGTCAGAAGGGCAGAGTCCAGCCTCTCCTCCCACAAGAGTGCAGACCACGAACCTTCTTAATGTAAAATAACTGGCCTGAAGCCCAAGTGCTTAAACCAGAACTAATACACTTTTAGAATAACAGACACTGAGCCCTCAATTAGCAGTTCACAACTTAGAAGGATGTAAGCTACCTGTCCTGCCACCACAGTGCAGGCCACAAACCTTCCTAATGTAAAACAACTGGTCTAAAGCCCAAGTGCTTAATCCAAAAGACTTAGAATGATAGCTACACTTTAATCAAGTTACTACCAAGCAGTAATAAATACAATTGAATACTTTAAAGAATGCCTGGATTAGTGCTCAAGTTATACAAACAAAACTAGATTCAGCAGGCCTGGATCTAGTCTATGCTACAGCAAACAAGGTGTACCAATTTCAGTAAGAAGCAGTTCAGATATGCAGGCACTATAAGCCTTTAACCAGAAATTCCCAGCTCAGAAGGGCAGAGTCCAGCCTCTCCTCCCACAAGAGTGGAGACCACGAACCCTTTTAATGTAAAATAACTGGCCTGAAGCCCAAGTGCTTAAACCAGAATTAATACACTTTTAGAATAACAGACACTGAGCCCTCAATCAGCAGTTCCCAACTTAGAAGGATGTAAGCTACCTGTTCTGCCACTACAGTGCAGACCACAAACCTTCTTAATGTAAAACAACTGGCCTGAAGCCCAAGTGCTTAAACCAGAATTAATACACTTTTAGAAAACAGACACTGAGCCCTCAATCAGCAGTTCCCAACTTAGAAGGATGTAAGCTACCTGTCCTGCCACCACAGTGCAGGCCACAAACCTTCCTAGTGTAAAACAACTGGTCTGAAGCCCAAGTGCTTAATCCAAAAGACTTAGAATGCAGTTTTTATTTGTTTGGATTTATTTAACATATGTTTATCGGGAAAGTCCAACTTGGAACAATCCAATTTTCAGAAGAGGCCCGGGGAGAAATGCTCCAGAATATTTTGGGAACATCACCAAATTTTTCCTTTAAGAACAATAGCGCTTGTGTTATCGATATCATTGCAAGGTTAATTTATGTACATATCACAGAGGTAATTTTCCTTGCTGTTCCTGTAGTGCATGTAAATCTATTTCTTCTACCTCAAAGTTTGTGTATCCAGATTCTGGACTTATGTTTGATTTTAAGTTTAATGCAGATTGTAGAAGGGCAAGTCTGGTTTATTTAGCGCAGTGTTGTTTATGTCAGAATTTTTATGTAGGGAAAACCAACTATACATTTAAAGAACATGGTTTAGCGCATGTTTATGATGTGAACAAATTAAAATTGTCTAATGTTTTAGCGAGACACATGGATCATTTTAAATTTACTGTGTTAGAATTGCTACCAGTGGAATTTAGATGAGGAAATCTTGCAAACAGAACAGAATATGCTGAGTTGAAAAGAATTTTGAGTTTCAAATGGATAAAGGCTCCGGTTTAAATTATACTGTTTTTTTTTAAATCAGTGCTGAAATTGCGAGCTTTATATTCTTATCAAAATTTGTGTTCTGTATTTTAATTGTGAGTGCACTCTGCTTTTAATGGTTTGAAGAAGTGAAAGGTGGTGTGAAAGCACTAATCTGTTTCATTTTGTATTAAATGCTCTGTTTTATTTTAACTCAGCTGTGTTGGTCTGGTTTGCTTTTTCTTTTATTATATTTTGAACTGGTTTGTGAAGTCCGACCTTTATCTGTTGGTTTACCTGCTGCATTTATTTCACTGTTAAAATGAGCTAATGTCAAGTTATGGCCTTTTTTGTAGCTGTAGCTTTGATTTATTTGAATGTAGTACAATTATATCATCTGCATAAAGGGTGCATTCCATAGCTGGAAAATCAAAGGGTAAATTGTAAACTAATTTGGAGGATAGAAGAGGCATTAATATTGGGACTTGTGGTATTCCTGCAGTAAAGATACCATCCAAAGATAAGTTTCCAACATGTGCAATGGTAAATGCACTATTTAATACCCCTATAACACATTGCCACTTATGCTGAAGTTTGCATAGGTTTCAAGTAACTGCTTCAGGTCTATGATTAGAGCTCCTGCTAGTTGTCTTTTATGCATGATTTCATAGATGAAATTATCACAATGAATACTACAGTTTGTATACTGTATTTGTTGCAAAAGCCATGCTGTTTATCTGAAAATAGGTCATATATTGTTATATATTCAGTCAGCTAATAATACAACATTTTTTTCATGGCTTTAACAAGAAAGCACAGTACAGAAATAGTTGAATGCTGAATTAAGATTCTTTGCTTGCAACACTGGTACTGTTGTTCTATGTTTCCCTGAGTACAGTATTTTGCTTGTAGTGGACTTAATGTTGATAATGTGCAGATATACTTTGCTTACATTTGTATGAACCTAGGATGTAATGTTGAAACTGTTATTGACTTGTTTATGTTCTCATTCTCTGTTTCCTTTAAAAGTGATTTAGAGGAGACTATTTTAAAGCTGCACGAAAAGAGCTCACAAATTGAAAACGCAGTGTCAGATATTGCGATTTTTGTTGCTTGGGTTTTAAGAAGATTTTGTGTAGTGGAAGGATTAACTATGAGTGACTTTGTGACTGATATTACAGAGGGTTTCAGGTTGGATTGGGTGTAAGTTATGAAGTTCTAGGTAATTTCATTTCAGTGTGTTGAAGAACTGCTTGGGGGAACTTTACATAAAAGTAACTTCTTTGTGGATATACATGTCTATTGTTTGAGGGGAGTGAAATTCTAATCTCTTTGCTGCATTGGCTGGATTAGTTTCCCAACAATTCCAAATATTGTTGTATTGCTTTAAAGTCTTTTTGATGTTGGGCATGTTGCACTTTTTACTCTATTTTTTTTTCTTTTGAGCAAGAGATAGTCTTGAATGGGTAGTAAAGTGTTTATAAGTTGGCTGAGAGCTGATATTGGGTTATTGTCATTGAGAACTATGTTACAGTTACTTGGTTTGAGTTTAGAGTCTAGTATGTTTTTTGATTATGCAAGGAAAATCTATTAAAACTGATTTGAGGTATGGCATTAGAAGTTTTGGAAAGCTAGATGGTCATAACAGGGTTGTTACCACTGAGGAAGATCGATAGTATAGTGGTGTCCCGGCACTTTTCTGGAAAGTTTATGATTAAAATTTCCAGTAGTGCTGAGATTCATATGATCGGGGATGTTCTTGTGTGTTGATTGGCTGAATGTGTAAAGCTGTGCTTTTGAAGATGTTATTGTACATCTGTTTTTGTGGTCCTAATCAATTTAAATTTAGGTCTCCTATAATGATTAATTTAGATTGGAATGATATGATTTTGCAGAGATATATGTATTGGCCAAAAAGTGCAGAGTGAGGCTAGTGGCAGAAGAAAAATAAGACAACTATTAATCTTCACTTCCAAAGGTTAGTTGGACCAATATCCATTGGATACAGTGCCATTGGTGGATATTAAGGCATTATGAAACTGGATTCAGCAGAATGTATATAAAGTCAATTGCACATTTTTCTATATATATTTTATTTGTAAAATAATCATTTTATTATTATTTGTATTATATTTTTTTATGAAATGTTATTATCATTTGTATTACTTGTATTGTATCAGTATAATACTATCATTTGTATTATGCAATCATCTGATATAATTCCTTGTAGTGTAGACATTGTAGTTTCTCAAAGTAAGCTGAGGAAGGGTTTGTAGGGGTGAAATTGGATAGAAAAAGATGAGGTTAGAGATTATCTAGATATGAGAGAGAGAGCATAGATTATGAGGTGGTCAGGGAAGAAGAAAAGCTATGACCAGAACTATTAAAACTAGTTAGCCTGGGGTGGTACAGGAACAAAGCCGGGGTCATTAAGATAACTTTTAAGAATCTTTTTGAATTGGTTGGTATTTGTGTTGGTTCTGATGCTGTGAGGTAGTGAATTCCACTTTGTTGCTACATAATGAGAAAATAGTGAGTCCCCTGCCATATTAGTGGATTTGGACACATGTAGGAGAGATCTATTTGTTGAGCGAAGACGTCTATTTGTGGTATGGGGCTGGAGAATATTTAGAAGGGCAGTTTTTTTTCAGGTTGATATACTGGTTTCTGTGCTAAGGTTAATTGGTTAGAGGATAGAAGTTGTGGGAGCTCTAACCAGGAGAGTTTCTTTAAAGAGTGACAGTGGTGGGTATGATGTGGGCAGTCAGTTGCAAATGTAGCTATTTTATTGTAGCATGTTTCAAGTTTAATTAAATCTGTCTTTGTAAGGTTGGTGAGAATTGGGGAAGCATACAGAAGTGTTGATAGAAGATGGGTTCTAGCAATGGAAATTGAATGATAAAAGGTAAAAAAGATAGTGTGTGTATATATCTATGTATGTGTATGTATATATATATATATATATATATATATATATATATATATATATATATACAATACACATAGATGTGAATACAATTCAGTATTATTTTTTTTCCACTGGGGAAGAAAATCCTTACTGAATATGTGACAGCCCCTTTCAAAGAGCAACTACATGAAACATGGACTTTTTAAGTCTCAAAATTAGGAACATTCCACCACACCTCATATTTCCTTTGCTTCAGAATTCTGGGTAAGCCAAAAACAATAAGGAGCAAAAGTTCTCAAATCATGGACAATTTTAATTATTTTAATTCACTAAAAAGTTAAAAGAATTGTTTTTCCATCATCAATTCATTCCCTGAGCAATAAGAAGCATGTCTAATGTTTTGCATTACTGACCTGTTCTAATTCCTCAGTGACTTATCAGAAACTCAAAAAGTTTATGATATGCCTGGCAAAAAGAAAAAGAAATGCTTCAACCAAGCAGATCCCAATTTGTCAATCAGCTGACCTGATTGGTTTCATCTTTTGACTGACACCTGCTCCATTTACTCTTGCTACCTTGGAGGTAGACAAAAAAAGTGGCAAAAGTGGTGCAACCAGTCAGGTTCCTTCTTCAATTAAGTGAACTTAAAGGGTTGCAGCTTTGCTCATATTCATTCTGTTTCCTTTGCTGCTGAATAGCAAAAAAAAAAGTATAAGCAGATGCTAAAAACAGGCAACTGTTGATTTCCTTGGGGCCCTTCCTTGCAGCAGTTCATCGGGGTCCTACATGGCTACAGATTTCTTAGGTGCCTAATGCTGGCTATAGTCATAAACCAGAGAGGCAGCTCCCTGCAGTGCACTTCTTTGAGGTACTTTCTGCTGTAGGGCTATCTACGAATCTGAAATGGTTACTGCCTGTAGTAAAATTAGCTTACACGGTTAGTAGCTTTTCTTTATCATGGCCTATGTGTTTAAAGTTGTTTTGTTTACCGTTGTAGTCAGAACTAAGTCTTATATTTCTGATGTACTTGCCAACCCTAATAACAAAGTGCTTATTATGTTGCTACACATCAGAAACTTTAAGTATTTTATATAAAGAAGTGTAATACAAGCTTCATTATAGGATCCATGAGCATCTACATGCTGTTTGAAATTTTGGCAGTGCTTTGCTAAAGAATACTATACACTGTCTTGCATTTAACAGCTTTAAATTTCATGTCTTAATTTATTGATCCCAATGTTATAGCAGGAAATGTTTTTAATATATTTGAAATCACAGAATATCATTGCTGGCCATAATTTAATGCTGGTGTGCTCATATTACTTGGCATCAATAAACTAATGTTTCACGTTTCAAGTTTACTGAATAAGCTGTTTCAACCAATCATTGTTACATCAGCACTCCTAAAACACTAATAATTTTAAAACCTTTATAGACATCTGTAACATCAATTATTTGTAGTTTCTGCGTACTTATATTGTATCCTATTCTTCTGCTGCATAGAATCCATTGTGCCTGCCTCTACTTTTAAATGTCTTACTTAACTATTTCTTGGCCTCTGCAATGTAAGATCCATGTGGGCAGGTACAATTGTCATATGTTTTTCTTGTACTGAGAGCATAAGCTTTGTTAGGTCTTCCAAAGGCCACAATAACGTTTTCTGACATCATGACTGAAGAGTTTTCCATCATCTATAGTCTGGAATGTTCATATGCTGAGCATTAAAACAATCCACGTGTCAAATCATTTTTTACTTTCATCTCACAAGAGCAATTATTTCATATCATGCTGCATCTTATCTAGTTTTAAATACATTTCCCTCTTGGATTCCAAATTTGTTCCTTAATTATGTGCTTTGTTGTTTTTTTTATCTGTAGGCTCTGATGAATATTCAATTATTGTTTTCACTCACCCTTTTCATGGAAAGTGCAAAAAATGGAAATTTGTATATCAGTCACTGGTCTATCTTACATCAACATTCTTTCATCGCCTTCTTTAATGAAGACTGTTTGGTCTTACATTAATTTCACAAGATAATTATTCAAGTAAGGCAACTTGTATATTCTAACCTGTTCCACTCAGTCATGAAACTCATATCTCAAGTGAACTTCAGGAAAAGATCCTGGGAGCATCCAAGTCTTCCTTAACTTGTATGCAGGTTTTAACACATTCATATCTGCATTATTTGTCTACACATCTGCAGCAAGCATAATCTCTGAATATATGTTTGTTCTTATTAACTTTATTAATGGCACAACCACATCCACAGCCTGCACAGCACTGAAATATTGATCTTTCCTTTCAGACACACCACATGATTTATCAGGGTCTATATTAGATAGTCGAAGTTCCGAAACTCCGAACACCTAATGGTCGAACCATTAAGTTCAAAGTTACAGAATTTCGACTATGCAAAAAAAAAAAATATATATATATATATATATATATATATATATATATATATATATATATATATACATACAAAATATACAAATCAATAACTTGTTGAAAGCAGGGGGGTAAGCCCTACCTGCACCCCCCCACATGGGGGGCTGTGCCCCCCACATCCCCCACTACTTAAATATACCAACTCCAAGATCGCACTACATTGAAGTGAATAGAAACCTCTGCTTATGGAGATTTCCATTCAAATGCTCAAACTTTTACAAATTCAAATGTATGGTCTCGACCACATGTGGGTCGAACTTAGAAAAGTTCGACTACATCAGTGGAACCCAATTTATTCATGCAGCACTAGATATAAACATAATTGATACACTCCACTTCATTAAAGACACAACACATCAAACAGACTTTTGATGACCTTTTATTGAATTCATAAACATAACTTATTGAATCATAACTTTATTCTTTATTACTTCATTTCAATTTGCTAATCACAAGAAAACATCCTTTAACCATCCATCAGGCCAGCATATCTCTGCTCACCCTACCTGAATAAGCAGCTTCCTTCCCTCCACTCACTTATTTTTAAACATCAGGCAGTGTCCAACCTCTCATTTGCAGCCCAAAATCTTACATCCAGTCAAAACCACAGAGGGAAGCAATGTCAAACCAATCACTTTCAGCTCCAATCTTCATTACACCAAAAAAAACACCAGACGGAAATCAGAAGAGGGACAAACCTGCCCCTCTTCTTCACCCAAGCACCCCGTTCCTGAGAAAACAATCATAGTAGCTTCCAGAAAAAGAGGGATGGCCAGGTGGGTAACAAGATTGTGATAAAATGTGCTCCCTAACCAACTACTAACACATGTAACTGATCTAAGTCCCACCCTACACCTACCTCATTTCTTCCCTCCTTCCTACAAAGAATTAACCCTTCCCTGCCCAGTCTTGACCTGCACCCAACTTACAATCCCAGCCTAATCCCTTCCCCAAAAGCAGCCAACCCCCCACTTGCTCACCGACCCTCCAACACTGAAGATGTCTTATGACAAATTGATTTGTTCCCAAACCTCATTTGTCGCACTCCACTTTAGTAGAGACAACACACCAAACACACCTTTGACGACCTTTTTTTGAATTCATAAACATAACTTATTGCATCATAACTTTATTCTTTATTACTTCGTTTCAATTTGCTAATCACAAGAAAACATCCTTTAACCATCCATCAGGGAAGCTTACCTCTGTTCACCCAAATCCTCCCCTCCACTCACTTATTCTTAAACATCAGGCAGCATCCAACAGTTCACTTTCCGCCCAAAATCCTTACATCCATCCAAAACAACAGGGGGAAGCAGCATCCAACCACTCACTTTCACCCCCAAACTTCCTTACACCAAAACAAACACTGGGGGGGACAAAAAAGGGACAAGCCTGCCCCTCTTCTCTGCCCATCAGCCAGGCCCAGGCTGTTCCCCCCTATTCTAATACCAGCTTTTTACCATATCCTCTAAAAATAAACCCAAATTCAAATGAAACAAATCTAATCCAAGCTCATTGAGGTACACCCTATCCTATCCAAACCACATGGAATCATTGTCAGCAAACTCCTTGTGTTCTATTGTCTGTATTCCCACTGCCCCAACTGCCTCACCAACCTAAAGTTAACAAATCACAGAGCCTGCCCTACTGCAAAAAAACTCATAGCATGCCTCCAGATACAACTTCCTTAAAGCAACTAAATCCTCCCTTATCTGGTAGACCAGTTGCCACTTTGCAATTAGCCCCAAATTGTTACATGCCAAATGCACCACCAAGACTTGAGGAAGCCCTACCTGTGATTGTGTAGCTGCAAATTCCTTCATAAGCAGATTCAGCCTTAGCCTTCTAATGCCATGCCATTTAGTTCTCCACCCAAACCAATGCAAATAAAATATGAACCATTAATCCTAACTGCAGATCTACTTGTTGCCCAATAAACATACAAATGACCTAGGATGATAATCTCATTACCTAAAAAAAATAAATAAATAAATTAATGACCAATCTCAATATTCACTATCTAAGACAAAAAGGGGCATTCAAAGACCAGCACCCCACCCTCTTAGTGACCTCAATTGAACTACCTTCTCTTGCTAAATCAGAAGCTCTACCCATCTGAAAAGAATGAATGGAAAACCTCTCACCCACAAAACGCATATAGTGGAGTGTCCTTCTTATCACATTAATCAACTGACCCCCCCCCCCCCGCCATTATCACCTTACCCCTTCTGACCATAAAACCAGATCCTGTGAACTCCCCCTGTGGGATGCTAAAAATTTTCTAGTCCAAACCACTGGACACATCTGATCACACCTATCTTTCCCCAAACTATTTGCATGCCCCTTTCAAACTTATCCATTTTAGATTTTCTTAACCGAATGTGAACTGCCCCAGGCAGTATCATGACATCCTCCCAGAACACTGACCCCAGCAACTCTGACACTCTAAAGACCCCAAAACTTCAAAACATGCCTTGTCACTGGCCAACACTTATCCCTATTCAAGCCATCCATTCTACCCTATCCTTTCAACATATGCCAGACTGCCCAAGATTTAGTGAAATCCTGGAACCTTGCCACATGAGCAAATATACTGATTGCAGTCAAGTCCACCTTAACAGACTGCACTGCCTTACCCTGCACACGAGCCAGTGTTAAATATCTCAACAACAGTTCACCCAACCAAACTCCCTCCTCCTCAGGCAGTGCCCTACCATATGCCCTCCTTGTAGACACTGCCCAGGACTGCTCCACCAACCTCCTGGTCACTGCAACCTAATCCTCCACACCTCTTCTCGCACTGCCTCCTGTTCTTCCACTGCCATCAGAGCTAACTGCTGAAACCTGGAAAACTGAGGGTGAGACAAACTGTCAGCAATCCCATTTCTAGCACTTGCTACATGCACACCTGTAAAAGAAAAGTCAATCAGCAAACTCTGTAAAACTAACTTACATAAGATTAACAATAACCATTCAGACTTGGCTATATTCACCTGTAAAACCTGAACCACTAAACTGTTGTCAGAATTAAATATGAAATAAGATTTATTCTCAATTAGACAAGCAAAAAGCAAAAAGCAGGTTAAGCGCTTTCAGCTGTGAACAACAGCCTTCTTCAGAACAACATTATGCCTATAAAATCTAGCTTTTATACAAAATCATTTGCTCACTTAATTGTATAATCATCCTAATTACCGCCAAAACTTTAAAGGCATATTGCCATCTGTACAATATTATAGATGGAAATTCATATACGTTTTCATAGTATAAACACTTAAAGCATTTGTGTTAACATGTTCAATATGATTACAAAGTTTTTACAAACAAATATATAACTTGTATAAAATGTATGTGTAGCACATCCTAAACTGATCACTCTTATACATCCTAATCTAACCAAAACTACTATATTCTGATGCACATGGAAATGTATAAACAATATATAAGATATGTGTTTTAAAATATGTTTTAAAATATGTTTTAAAATAAATCCATGGGAGTCCATGTATTTACATGAGAACATTAGTCCATTACTTATATCACAAATATTATATTAATAATAATAACAATTGACAGAAACTACACCATACATCTCTGCATCATCATAGATCCGATGTATGCTGAATGATGAGTGGGAATTGGCATAATTAAAAACAACATGATACTTATAAACAGTACCAGGGTTTCACATACACGATAAAAATAGGAATATCAGAATACTATAGGAAACTATAGAAAATTGGGATACTGGAATAATAGAATAATATATGTTGAGATATGAAGTATCCTCCAATGGTTATATGATCTACTATGTCAACCCATGTCCATATGTATATGAACTGTGTGATACGTGTCACATATACATATTGATAGTGTAAATATATCCCTCTTGTGTCGTTGTATAAGCTTGCTTACAGTAACGCTAGGAATGGTTTAATACTCACAAAATCATTAAGACCTGGTTTTCTGGTGGAGTCTGTCAAGATCTGCCATCTACTCTCACTTGCTGCTAACTCCATCTTCAATGTACTCCCCCCTTCCAGATCTTTTCTGTGACTTAGGAAGGTATATGAGGAGGCAAGAATACCACCTCACTCCCCTGCCCCAGTGTCTGTGTAGACAACCAATCACCCAGCCAAAAAACAAAATCAGACCCCAACTCCTGCAAATGATAATCAGCCTCCCCTATGGAAGTGCAAAACTATCTCCACACAAGTCTGAGCTATCCAACCCAGAAACCTGTTCCCTGAAGCAATGCCCTTCTCCACCTAAACTCTGCAGACTCCCCAAACCAACTGCAAGGTCCCCATCTGCCTTGACCTGCCACCACCTTCACCCAGGCTGAGTCCTCCTTGGCCCCTGCCCGACATGCCTACTGAACCTTCCACCAACATAGCATTACCTGTAGGAGCAGAATGCATTGTGTCCATGGCCGAGGCATCTGTTGCAACCACCTTGCTAGACTGTGACTGATGCATTCTGTTCCCTCTGGCTCTTGCTTGCCCTTCACTAGTTCCCCTCTGTTATGATTGGCTCGGTGCTGCTCCACTGGCACTGCAGTTACATTGCTTGGCAGCTCAAGAAATATGTCCTCAAACTACACCACAATATCTGCCCATCTCTACCACAATGTCTGAACCTCTGCCATTTACTCTGGCCATCCCAAAGTGAACTCAGCCACTGATACAGCCTGCAATTAAAAAACAAGACAAAACATAATCACAATTAAATAATAACATTTTTTTTACTCCCTCCCCCAATCCCCCATTCACACCTCTGGGCCAATGGGCAGAAGCAAATCCCCACTTACTACAAATATCAGACTACCATGGCAATAGATAAGCAATATTCCAACTGAAAGCCATAACCATGATGGGGCAAGTACCAAAACTAGGAATAATTTTAAACAATGCTAATAATCACTTATACCGCTGATAAAATGAATAGTTTGCTATTAGCATGAAATTAGGGAAAAGATGCAAAGCCCAATTAAAATGTATATCCTTTACCTAAGGGATAGAAGACTCATTCCTTGAAAAGGTAGTTACTTACAGTTTCCCCCCTCCAAGCATACCCTCCATGCATAGTATCCCCTGATAAAGGACCTAACAGGTCTCCCCCCAATCAGAATCAAACTCTGCACCATGTATCTATGCGAGGAAGATCTTAACCAATGTGCCACTCTGTCCCCAAAACTGAAATGCTGGCATCAGTGGTTGACTTAAAAACTTCTTCCCCCTTTTTTTTTTTCCTTTTTTTCTTTTTTAAAAAGAACCAGAATATGATTCCATATCACCAGTGTCTCTATGCAAAGAAATCTGGCAAAACCTAAAACAATGCAGACCGAAGGCCCAAATAGGGACTGATTTCAATTATTGCTCTTATAAACTTAGAAAGTTGTTAGATTAACAGGATTTGCATTAGCCTGCATCTCCCCACCACAAATAACGAGTCTCCTGCAGACCATAAATCATGCTACCTGCATGCGCTATTACCAGGTGCGACTCCACATTCATGCGTTTCCCCACGAATATGCTCCTGCCCTGGGAGCCCTTTCAAGCAAATCATAATCTTTTAGTACACAACCATTTCCTGGCAAGCAGTTATTGATTAGTTGTGTACTATTATTTTACCCTAGAATGACCTGGAACAACAAAAAAAATGCTGACTATATACCATCCTGAAACCTGTGCTTTTTTTTTGTTTTGTTTTTGTTTTTTAAGTGCGCTCACTACCTCAGTCCCCACAGTAAAATGTCATTCGTGAGAAATGTGGATAAAGCCAGAAATAAAATTAGACCCATGAATAGAGGCAATATTTCAATATTGCTCAGCCTCCAGCTTGGGAGGTAGATGGACACAAGATACATTACTTAAACCTGCAAGCTTAATATTCCTGCCCTCCCTCCTCCCGGCTGTTAGCATTCCACTGGGCATGGGCAATGCTCAACCATTATTTGCGGGTGGCTGATGGTCTGCCAAAATGCTTGCAGACACCAATTAAGCACCTTCCATGTTTCCAGCAATGTGACCCAGGCTATTCACTCCTGCACATCTCAGCATTTAGCACCCATAAAGCACACACTCACCAAAGCAACATTCTAATCATGCAGCCACCCCCACAGCACTAAACCTTGGGTCCAGAAACCATGAAAAGACTGGACCACCTCAAAAATCAGACCAGTAAGATCAACCATAACAACAATGGAAACTGACTCTGCCAAGGCACAGTAACCGGAGAGCGGCAAAAAAACCACCATGAGGAATGCACGTACCCTCCAGTGCAAGCAAGGTAAACCACAACCGCTATGGCAACATTTTGATTATACACCCCTTGCATGCAGCCTGAAACAGCAGCAAAACACCCACACAGTAATGAAAAATAATTTTGTAACAGTAAATATAATGTTGTTGTTGTTGTGTCTTTCGGCTTTTCTCGGTTAGGGGTCACCACGGACGGAACGCCGGTCTGCTAATGATTGGCAGTAGATTTTACGTGCCGAGTTGCCAGCCCTGACGCATGACCTTCAACGAAGGTACGCCCATTCACTCATGTCTCCACACAGAAGACGCTCTAGCTGAGAATCAAACAGGACAACGTCTTACTGTGAGGCGACAACGCTACCGCAGCACCACCACCGCAGCAGTAAATACAATGTAATGTAAGCAAATAACTTTTAACTGACCCCCTCCCATATTACTTAACTACAGACAAATGAAACCTGTCAGCACCCACCAACCCACAAAATACACCTCTCACATCCACATTCACATCCCTTCATACACAAACACATTTCTTAGCAAAAGCTTTATCATAGCATTATTAGTCCAAGGCATACCTGCACCAAAGTATCTATGACGTCACCATGGATGTGATGCTTGCAGGAATAAGATCACACCAAAAATGTGCTCCATATCCAAATACCAACACATAAGACTGCTCTAAGTTCAATCCTACAACTGACTCACTTCCTCCCTCCCTCCTTCATACAAAGAATTAATCCATCCCTACCCAGTCTTAACCCACACCAAACTAACAATCCCTTCCCCAACCCCAGACAGCCCCCCCCACATGCTCACCTACTCTTCAACACTGAAGATGTCCCATGAGAAATTGCTTTGTTCCCAAGCCTCATTTCCCACATAACCCATACACTGTGATGGAGCTGCTTCATCTGCTCAGATCCCTGCAGCCATTATCTTAATATTTTCACTGAATACATTATCAGTCTTAGCCTTGTGTTTACTGCCTATTCCTCCTCTATATGACATACACATCTAGTTTAGGAAGTATATGATGCAGCCAACAGGGCTATATCATCTATGTAACTCATCAATTAACAGTTCCTCTTCTTGAATTTTGACTGATTTCCCTCATCTTCTCTTAATTTTACAAAAATAAATAAATAAATAAAATTCAGACAAATCAGGAATACAAAGGTGACTGAATGCATTCCACCCAACTCCTTTGTTTCTCATAAATTTTAGTTTTGACTGTTCATACCACATAATCATAACTCGTACCAATATGGAATTATGGAAAACAGATGTTATACTAGATTATGTACTGTTTCTTAGTGTGCTCTCTCTTTGCATCATTTTCCTCAACTTAATTCTGTTCATGTTATCAAATTCAGAGTCATGTAAACAGACAACCCTCTCCTCCTGCCACCCAACACTACAACCTGTGAGAGATACACTTATCTAGCCAAACTGGAGGTAAAGCTCTCTCCAATCAAGACTGAACTTGACAGTCAAGAGGAGAAGGTAAACACTCGCACCACACCACACTCATCACATAGTCTCACTAAACCTACACCACCAAAATCCACACATAGAAACACAAAAACATTCACAGAGGCTCTCAATAATAATCTGCTCAAGCAACAGAGACCTGCAAAGCAGAAATGCAAGCAACCTCCACCCCCCAACACAACCCAAATGACACACAGCCCACAGACTCAGTGTGCCACTCAACCACAGCCAATAAGGCAAAACAACGTACCCAACACACTAGTCATAGGTGACTCTATAGTCAGGCACCCTGATGTCCCACTCACCAGGCTAAACAAGGAGAAGGTTACTGTCAGCTGCCTGTCGGGTGCCAGGATCCACCACATATCCCATACACTCATGTCACTCCACAACAAGTACAAATATGACTCTGTCATTGTCCATGTTGGTGTGAAAGACCTGAGATGTACCTCCCTGGACTACATGAAAAGAGACATGGAAGAGCTCTCTGATCTTGTAGCCCAGGCAGGTATGACCCTAGCCCTGAGTAGCATTCTGCCATCACCCAGAATGATGCCGCAGTACAAGGACAAAATGATTGACATCAACAACTGGCTAAACTTCTGGTGCCATTCTAAAGGGATCCAGTATCTGTCTGCCTGGGATGACATGGTCAACAGACCACGATGCTTTGCCCTGGGATTCCGGATACTGGCTAAGGTTCTTGCAGCTCCTATAGTGCCTTTTTAAGGCAAGGTTCAAATGACAAATTCACCACCGTAACAGGAACAGGCAAGCAAAAACTGAGGGTGATGCTACTCAATGCTAGAAGTCTAAATCTCAAAATGCACTCACTCGAGGCACTCCTTAAAATGGAGAACATCGATATCTGTGCAGTGACTGAGACCTGGTTCAACGCTCCAGAGAGCACCCCTGCACTACCAGGCTATAACTCATACCACACTTTTCGGCAATGTTACCTGGACCAGAACACCAAAGGCGGAGGTGTGTCCTTATTGCATAATGCAAAGTTCCTGTAATCATGGCTGCACAGGTAAAAACCACACTCTCCAAAGCCAAGACCACAGCATCCATGGGACCAGACAACATCCCAGGCTGCATTCTACACGAACTACAGAACGAACTGGCACCCCACCTAAGTACTATGTTCAATCATAGCCTCACCTCAGGCTTTGTGCCTGCTGAATGGTGCACAGCAACGGTTATCCCACTCCACAAGGGGGGTGCCACCACGGACCCTGGGAACTACCGCCCCATTAGCCTGACGAGCCTAGTCTGCAAGGCCATGGAACATATCATCATGGAACTTATAAACAAAGACATTGATAATCTCCAAATTCTGGATCCCACCCAGTTCAGGTTTGAAAAAGGCAGATCATGTCTCCTAAACCTGATAGACTTCTTTGAAGCAGTCACCAAAGCCGTAGACAAGGGTAAGGGTTCACACAGCCTACCTAGATCTTGCCAAGGCTTTCATCACCATCCCCCACTCTGGAATTATAGATAAATTCACTAAACTAGGTATAATTCCCTATGTCACAAGATGGGTTGCCAACTGGCTCACTGACAGAACCCACACTGTGAAAGTAGCAGACTCCAAATTTGACTTCAGACCAGTGACAAGTGGAGTACCACAGTGTTCATTCCTGGGTCCTCTCCTGTTTAGTATCTACTTCTCTGAAGTACAGGCTAACACAGAAGGTCTTTGGCTAATGAAGTTCGCAGATGACTGCAAACTAGGAGCCATAATTGAAACTCCTAACGATGTGGACATCCTACAAATGGGCCTCACTGAGACAGATGCCTGGTGTCAAAGCCATGGCCTCAAGCGCAATACTAAAAAGTGCATTGTCATCCTCTTTGGTAAAAACTCTGTACCCATGAACTACAATGTAGGCAGTAGTATACTTAACACCGAAAGTATGATAAGAGACCTTGGGACACAGGTGGACAGTAGTCTCTCCTTTGATAATCACATCACCACAGTAGTCAGGAAATCCTTCTACATGGCACACCTCATCACAAAAGGTTTCTCATCCAGAAAAAAAGAGGTCATTGTTCCCCTCTACTCATCACTCAATTGACCCATTATAGAGTACAACGCCCCTTTTGGTATGTACCTCACAAGACATCTACAACAACTGGAAAGGCCGCAGAAATACCTTACAAAGAGGATTACCAGCCTCAAACAGATGCCCTATGCAGACAGTCTCAAAAACTCCAGCTTTACTCCATCGCATATCGCCTACTCAGAGGTGATCTCTGCCTAACATACAAAGCTATGTCAAACCCAGAGCTGTTGGACATGCTCCACTTAAAGAAATCCCAATCCCTCTGAGCTACACGCTCTAGGGACCTAAACCTTGTCACCACAATAAACAGAACATGCCGGAGGGATAGATTCCTGTCCCAGAGACTTCCCATACTCTGGAATAAATTACCTATCTATATCAAACAAAGCTCCTCATTAGCACTCTTCAAGAAAAATCTTGATGATTGGATGGGAAATAGGAAATTCATCCCGGGGATCATCTCTGTGGCTCTGCTCAACAGTGGCACAGGAAAATAATTTTCTTGGGTGGCAAAGGCCAGGGTAACTTTTTGGCTGGGCTTATATAGACCCCAGGGCTGATAGCCTAGTACCTACCAATGAACCTATGAACCTATAAATCTACAAGTAAGAGGTTTAGTGGTTGTTTTCTAACACTGTACATTTCTCAGTTGTATGTTTAAAGTTAAGCAAGGGTCTACCATTGATCTTTTGTCTGTGTATGTTAATTGGACAAAATATAAGGGATTTCTTGAGAGTTGCCTTTCTGAATCTTGTAAGAAGTCTGTAGGTGAAGTATATTTTAGTGCAATTATTTGCTAATGCTACTGGGCTGTATACTTTGGATTTGTGTGGACCTATTTCTTATACATCATGATTAGAATTCCTCCTAATTATGATTCTGGATATACATTATCCTATACAATCTACTTGAAGAGCCTAATTAACACCTCAACCCAGTTATCTAAGTTCTCCAAATATGGCAGATTGTTCATATAATTGGGACCTGATGACTTGGGTCACTTCAGATTCTTTATATAGTTTCATACTACAATGACTGATCATAGCAGTCTGCTATTTTTCAATTGAGCATTGCCTGTCTTACCTTAAATTATAAAGTTTATCTTCATAAAATTGTTCCCAACTCTCACTTTCTACTGTCCCCTCATGTGCCTGTAATTTTCTAGCCAAAACATGTTGCTGTCCAATTATTAATTGTATTTAACACTTTTTGCCAATGAAGTGCAGCACAGTCTAATTTCCTCAGTTGTATATATTTCCCAAATACAGTAATTTATTTCCCAACATTTGGCTTGTAACTTTCATTTATTCTCCTACTGTATTTTCTGTTGAGCATATTTTTGCCAAACATCACATTTGCTTAATTATGTAACATTTACAACCAACATTCCTCCAATTCTTGAACTTTATTACTCAGTGGTGCTTTTCTCTGATTGATTTCAATATTTTCCATTTTAGTGTACCTAGAATTAGACTGATTAACCTATTAACCCGGGGTTATTATTCTGACATTATCTGCCATATTATTTACATATTTTTTATCTCTGATAAATATCCAACATGCATCATTTCTGTCTAAATTCATCCTTTAAAACTCATTATCAGGAACACATGATTGCTGTTCAACCTAATACCTTGTCTCAGACTGGATTGAGATGTCAGGTCTATTGACACTAAGATATATTCTATTATAGATCCACCTTTTCTTCTATGGAATATTTATAGCTAGTTGAGCATATCTCTTATTTCAGTGCTATCACACTGCACAATGAAATTAACATTAATATATCTTTACTGGGCAGATAGAAACTGATTAACGTCTATAGAATTGTCAAAGGAAAAAACTTCAAAGACCAATACACGTAAGGTTCAGATAAGGCACATTTAATAACTTGCTGCAAGGAGACAAAACATGCAAATACAGGATTTTGCCTAACTACTAACAGGAAGTATGCTATTCTTATACTGTTCTACAAGACATTGCATTCTATGGTTGATGTAATCAAACACAACTTTCAGTATTGTTCTACAGTAGATGTTACTCAGATTTTCTGCTGACATGACTGGATTTATGAAAAACATTTTGAGAAAAACAACCTGGCCTTGGTGGGCTCTAGCCCGTTACAAGCTTCTATTGTGTAGTTCTAATACATGTGTTACATTTCAAGGTACTTTTCTAGCTTAGGCACAAGCAAATGCCAATTGCAGTTCATATTTTCAAGCAGTCTTTTTGTTCTGATTATCTATAGCTTCTGCAGCTGCATATTTTCTCACAGCACAAGCGGAACTCCTTATCTAAGTCTCATAACATTTACACAAGTGATACATCTATTCATTATTTTCCTGACACAAGCAGAAATTATCTGCTTCCCTGTAAATTTCCAAAGCATAAGCAAAGATTATAGCTGCGCATATTTCATGACAATACAAGGTTAGAAAGCTTCTGCAATTTGTAAAGATTTTAAGCAGTGTGAAATAGAATAAATGTGTTAACCCTTTTCAAGCCTTAAATGCACTAAGCATATTACTAATACATACACTAATACATATTTTTCTGACATTTCCCCCCTTTTAATACTTTTATTCTACTTTCAAAATAAGCATAAACAGTTTTTTCTTCTTCTAACCTCTTCCCACTTAGGATTTGCAATTAAGAGAATCATTCAATTTAAACTTATGAAAGCATTTTCAATCTTTTAACAGTTCTTCAAACTTAGTACTTTGATATAAGGTTTCAGAAACTGACATGTATATAAAGTCTTTAATCAGTCTTTTCATGTAGGGGATGCCACAGCAAACACATACTCCCAGTAGGAGCATTCCTACACAAATGGCAATCAGGATGTTCATTAGGATAGTACCCCACCCCCCCAAACCATTTCTGGAAAAAAGTCCATCAGTGGGTTTGGTTCTGGTTTGGTCATGGCCGACACTTGCTGAATTACCTCAAGGTGATTGTCTATCTCGAGTTTATGGTCAGGAATATACGATCAGCACTCCTCCTGGATTAAAGTGCAAGTACCGCCTCTCGCTGCTAGGGTGAAGTCGAGAGCCATGCGGTTTTAAAGCACTACAGTTCTCATGGCATTCAGTTCATCAGTCATCAATTTGAGAGCAGAAAAAGTTGCATTACTCATTACTTTGAGAAGTTTAGACAGTTTTCTCAGCTCCCAGATTGATTTCACTGCTCCAAGTCCATGTGTGTCAGTCCATTGCCTATAGAATGATGGTTTTTCCAACACGCATCAATTTGCCCCACTGGGTGTACAGGTTTCTTGATGACTTCTCGGACATTCCGAATTTTTCCTCGAGGCAAAACTGCAGTGTGTCGTATGGCTGGGACCAGGTAACCCAAAAAAACAACTGCCGGACCAATTCTCAGGTAACCACTTATATGCCTTTCTGCCACATACAAAATAACAGTCCTCTACTTTAGTAATAACTTTGCTATGAATAAACACTTGTCCTGCATGAAACATTTTTCTATCAATTATAGACAGTTGTTTATAGAGAACAGAATTATGTTTTACTTCATCAATTGTTTTGTGCATCAATTCAAGAAATGAATCATAGTTTGTATTACAATAAGAACCTGCATTGTTAGCTTTAGTGTAACATTTATAAAGAACAATCACATTGCAATTGCTCCAACCCACCCGAACAGTATCATTTTTATAAAAACACACAGTTCCCTTTTGTGGAATAGACAAGTGCAATGCTATTTTATCTTGTGATGTAATGGTTGAGGTATCATAAATCAAGTATTCCCAGGTTTCATTGACCCCTAGGGGGACTGTAGTCATTAATAACCCCCCGTATGCTGTCGGCAAAGCTGTGCAAATCCAGCAATTCAAAACATTGAAAGTCTCAGCATACACATATTTAATTGCCTGGTAAGTGTTGAAGTTTGGGTGCCAGTCTATGAGTAACGCTTCACGTTTATTCAGTTCAGTTTGTGTGGCTGGGAAAAGGAATGGCCACAACAAAAAGATTATTGTCACTAGTACAGTTAACAGGATGATTATGCAATACTTCTGAGGAAATGGTTGTTCTGCATTCCTGTTTTCTCCAACTCTTCCGAGTAGTTTTATTTGGATTTTTCTGGATTCTATCATTTTTGCTCTTGACATGTGACAAGATTTTTGTCCAGTTCAAAGTTCTTAACTAGTTTGCAGTGCATCAGGTGGATCCACGAGGCACACTCTGCGATCTTGACTGCAGTGGGTGTCGACAGAAGCACTTGATATGGACCTTCCCACTTTGGTGACATCCAATTCTTCTTTTTTATTGTCTTCACCCAGATCCAGGTTCCTGGAGCCACTGTCACTTCTGATGGCCTGGTTTGTTTTTTATCTGAAACAGAATTTGACTGCAACAGATGTTTAGAATTCAACAAATTTCTCATATACTCTGCTAGTGTACAGTCGGCTTCCTGTTCTGCGGGCATGAGAGGTTTCCACTGAGGTATATAATAAGCCCTTCCAAATAGTTTTTCAAAACGCGTCAATCCTTTTGCATTTGGAACAGTTCTCATGCTCAACAGTGCCAGGGGCAGACAGTACACCCAATTTCTCTTTGTTTCTGCTATTAACTTTCTTAGCTTACTCTTTAAAATCCCATTATGCCAATCAACTAACCCTGCTGATTGCGGATGATATGCACAATGATTTTTTAAAGAAATAGCAAAATGTTTACTTAACTGCTGTATGGTTTGGTTTACAAAGTGTGTACCATTGTCACTGTAGATCCTTTCCGGAATGCCAACTCTAGGGATGATATCTTTAACAAGGATTTTTGCTACGGTAGCCGCATCTGGATTTTTAGTCGGAAAAGCTTCCACCCATCTGGAAAACATATCTATATTGACAAGACAATACTTCTTATTTTCACATTTGTTCAATTCTATGAAATCCATACAGATATTATGAAACAGATACGGTGGTGTAGGGAAACTCCCTTGCTTGGGCTTTAATGCCCCTTGTGCATGATGTTTGTTACAAACGTGGCACATTAAACAAAATTTTTTAGAGTAGTTTAAGAATCCATATGTCGTGAACACTCAGTTCACCAGCTGTACCATCCCCCCTGTTGAGACATGGCATTGCCCATGGCTCAACAAAGCTGCATATCTAAACAAATTAGATGGTAATATCAGTTTCCCTTCTTGAGAAACGTACAGCCCCTTTTCGAGAATTGCTCCTCGTCTTACCCATCTTTGATTTTCAGCCTGCGTAGTAAGTGTCTGCATTGTCTTTAACATTTCTAAATCTAAAATCTCAGAGGGTTGTAATTCCTCATTTAAAAGAAATACTTCTGAAGCTGCCTGTTTTGCAGCTGTATCAGCTCTCGCATTACCTTTTGAAATCCTATCCTGTTGTTTGGTATGAGCTGTGCATTTACAAATAGCTACTTTCTGAGGTAACTGAATAGATTCTAAAAGATCTAAAATAAACTGTGCATGATTGATTGGTTTGCCAGTAGATGTTATCATTCCTCAATTTTTCCACTGTTGCGCAAAAACATGTACAGTAGAAAAAGCGTACTGGCTGTCAGTAAAAATGTTCACACATTTACCCTTTGCTAAGGTACATGCCCGTGTCAAGGCAATCAATTCTGCTGCCTGTGCAGATAAATTATGTGGTAACGATTTTGCTTCTATAATCTCAGTATTAGAAACTACTGCATATCCTACTAGGTTCTGTCCTGCAGGACCCCTTTTGCACGAGCCATCCATGTACTATGTCACCTCAGCATCATCCAAGGGGACATCCGTGAGATCTTTTCTAGGCAGTGTCTTTTGCTCAATCACCTGCAGGCAGCTGTGTGGTGTGCCATCTGCAGGGGTTGGGAGCAAGGTAGAAGGGTTTAAAGTCGTGCATCGTTCAATTGTCTTATGAGGTTGGCTCAACAATATAGTCATACAGGAAAGATGCCTAGCAGGGGAAAGATATGCTACCTTCTCTTGCAGTAAAATAATCGTGACTGCATGAGGCACTCTCAATGTGAGAGGGTGGAACAAAACTACTGAGGCCGAAGCCTGTATTGCCATTGCAGCTGCAACTACTGCTTGTACACAGTGGGGTAAAGACCATGCCACTGGGTCTAGTTGTGATGAATAATAAGCAATAGGGCATTGCTTGTCCCCATGCTGCTGTGTTAACACTGATGTCATATAACCTTGCTTACAATCTACAGTTTGGAAAAAACGTTTATGATAGTTTTGTAATCCTAAAACTCATGAGGACGCTATTAACTGTTTCAGTTTGCAGAAAGCAGATTCTGCCTCTGGTGTCCATTGTAACAAATCCTGTGCTCCCATAGGCTTTTTATATATCAGGTTAGTCAGCGGTGCAGATTCCAAGGCATAGTTTGGAATCAAGCTCCGGCAAAAATTAGTCGTACCCAGGAAGGACATAATTTCCTTCTTGGTAGTGGGTTTTGGTGCTTGCAAAATCGCTACTTTTCTGTCCTCATCTAATGTCCTACCCTCTTTGGATATTACATATCCTAGGTATTTAACTTGTTTTTTCCAAAGCTGCAGTTTATTTTTCTTTACTTTATGTCCTTCAGTGGCTAAAAATTGTAATAGCGCTATGGTATCTTCTTTGCAATCTTGCTGGGTGGGGGCCGCCAGCAGGATATCATCAACATAAAGTAAAATCTAAATCTGACTGCCTCTTGGTGGGGTAAATCCCGCCAAGTTGCTTGCCATTTCTTGTGAGAATATTGTCGGACTTTCACAATATCCCTGTGGTAGTCACGTATATGTATACCTTTTCCCCTGAAATGTGAATGCAAACCAATATTGGCTGTCAGGGTGTATCGGTATTGAAAAGAACGCATTGCTGATATCTACCACAGAAAAATATTTCTGCTGAGGTTTTAAATCATTCAACAGGGTGTATGGGTCTGGCACTGTAGGTGCCCTTGGTATTACTGCATCATTTACAGCTTGTAAATCTTGGACCATACGCCATTCTCCATTCACTTTCTTAACACGAAATAAGGGTGTGTTACATGGTGAATCAGGAGATTCCACCAGCACCCCTTCCCTAAGTAAAGCTGCTATAATAGGTTTGATTCCTACCTCTGCATCTTTTCTTAAGGGATACTGTCTTTTCTGTGGTCTAAATGCTGACTTTGGCATAATAGTAACTGGTCCCGCTGTACGAATAAGTCCTACATCTGACTTTCCTGTTGACCAAAGAGTTTTTGGTATATTCTGTAAAGCATTCTCTTCCTCCTTTAATAGGAGTGCTAATCAGCTGTCCTTGCTAGACTGCAAGTGTACGGCTGGGTGGGTCTGAGTTATCCAATTCAGCTTCTGTATTTGTATTCCCTGTTCTGACAGTTCTAATTCTGTCTGCTTTTTCCATCTTGTGACTTTTTTTCTTAAGTCTACCCATTTTACATTCTTGTCCTTAGTTATGCTAACATGTGGTAATCGATTAGATTTATAGAGTGCAAAGAACTCCTGGGGCAATGAACAGCTGGCTACACTGTTCCCTTCCATGTCCCAGTACAGATTATGTAATATCAATCTGTTTGCACGATTTCCAAACAATTTTTGCTCATATTCCTTATCAGGTCCTGGTGTGTTACAATAATACAGTGTACAGTGCAACAAATGTTGTTTATCAATGTCAAGGTAGGGGAACTTGCTGATGGCTATGTTCATCAACTCTTCAGTCACTGCCCCTGGACCAGTCGTAACCAAGTCCTGGCTGTACCAATAGAACATTTCACCCTCCGATTGCACTGCAAAGGTAGCAATTTGTCACTGTGCTTCCATACCCTGCAAAGTCGGAACTACTGCTATACCAAATAGCTGCATAAGGTCTCTGCCCAAGAGGTTTACTGGGCATTTTGCGGAAACAACAATTTTGCTTTTCTGGGTCAATCCTGAAACAGGATCAGTTATTGCAATATTATAGCAGAGGGGCTCCCAATACAGCTGCCCATTAGCTGCTTTCACTAGTATGTAATCAGGTGACTCTGAATTTTCTGGCAGTTTGGAGGGATGTATCAGGGTCCGTAATGCCCCTGAGTCACACAAGAATTTGACCTCCCTCCCTTCTATCAGGAGTGTAACTTCTGGTTTTGTGTCTGCTATATAGAGCTCTAAGCTCAATAAAGCTAAATCCAATATTTTATTTTCTTCACTATCCACAACTTCCTGCACTTCCTCTATTTCTTCTGTCACATCCTCTACTCCTTCTATCACATTCTCATTTGTCCTTTCTCTGCTATCCCCTTCTAGTGATTCTTGACTATCATATAGTCAGTCCTCACCCTCCTTGTCTTTCATGGTTGCCTTCTTGTTTTTCTTGCAATCCCTTGCCAAGTGTCCCTTTTTACCGCATTTAAAACATTCACCCCCTTTCTTTCGCCCTTCAAAGTCCTCTGATCGCTGATCAGATTGTTTGTTTCCCCTGGGCATTTTTCTTGCCCTTTTTCCCGGACTGTACTACATAAACTTCTGCTCCATCTTCTACAGAAAATACTTGGGCTTTCTTTTTCTTTTTGCTATTAAAATGCCTTTCGGCATGCGTAGCATATTCAAGTAATGACTGTAACCTGCTTGTACAATGAGCTACCATATGTTTTGTAATAAAACTGCTTATGGGTGTAATGCTGCCTTTCAAAAATGTATTCTTTAACTGCTGCTCATATGGTGAATCGTGTGTCTGATCTTCAGGAACAACCTGCATTCCACAATGGTTATTAAAACATTCTAACAGTCTGGCATAATATCTGCCAATAGTTTCACCTTCTTGTTGGTTGCATTGATTAATGCAAGTCCATTCTGCCCTAGGCTTCCATTTCTCAGAGATGCAGTCTGTAAGACCTTTTACTCTGTTGTCTAGTTTTGCGCTGCTATGTGGGAGGGGTCTGTGTGCAGCATCACGGGGATTCCAGTTGCCACTAATCATGTGCCAATCTGGTCCCACAATTTGTCTGACTACTTTTTCTACCTCTTCTCCATTTAAATTATAACTTAGCCTCATTCCTTGTAAATCTTCTAAGAACTTTCTAAAATTATCTTTTGGATGGGGAAATCCCTCAGTGGCTTTTCGGATGTCTTCCGGAGTCCAGGGTCTATACACTAGAATAGTTGGGTCCTGACCTTCTTGCCCTGCCTGAGGATTAGGTACTTCTATGAGTGGGTATATTTCTTCTTCACTCATAGATTGTGAATTCCTACCCATTTGATATAATTCAATGTCCCCTTTTGAGTTACCTGCTCATGTTCGAGACCTGGTCTCGATGGGATCTCTAATAAACGGTTTTGCTTTTGTAGTGTCTCTGTTTACAGTGGCAGCAGGATATTGAGGGGGTGGACTAACTTGTTCACTTGCTTCATACTCTGGTAAGGAGGGCAGAGGGGCTGATGCTATTACTAAGTTATTGTCCTCCTTATCTAAAAACATTGCTTTGGAATTATTGTTCTTTTGTTCCCTACGGGTTACTTTTTCAATCCACCTGTGTGCCTGAGGAATTCCTAATTGGCGCTGCTTTTTTACCCGACCTTTGGAATTGGTTTTAAGCTGTTTGACAAGTTTGATAAGCAAGGATTTTTTCCAATTTACCATCAAATTCATACTTATTAACCCACTTTGAGTAGTATTTATTATTATCAGCATGCTGCGACTGCATGTATCTTGCGTATTCGGTTAACGGCAGATTTTGGGTTCTTTTTGTGCAATTATTACCCATTTTGTTCTACCCTTTTCAATCATTACATAACTCCTTATTTTTAACGTGGTA
This sequence comes from Protopterus annectens, assembly GCF_019279795.1. Lineage (NCBI taxonomy): Eukaryota > Metazoa > Chordata > Ceratodontiformes > Protopteridae > Protopterus > Protopterus annectens. The sequence continues at coordinate 1,040,097,337 of NC_056735.1, forward strand.
CCACAGATTTTGTTATAGTCTCTTCAGAGTGACTGCCTACCTACTCTGTTTCCCTGATCTATGACAAAACAGTAATCTTTTCTGTCCCTGACTTGTAAAAATACAGTTCTGACAAAAACAATACAAATCTAGACCCTGATCTAAAACAGAAAAAAAAAGATTCACCTTACCTGAGCCTTCGTGATTGATCACCTGGTTCGTAAAAACCCGTCCTTCAGTCACAGATCAGAAAGTGGCTGGCCTCTTTTGTATGACAATTCAGTCAGAGGGCTTTTCAAATAAGAAGAACCGATGTGGTTTCTTCCCCATACGGTTTCAAGCCACCTGGCCTGTCTGATCCAAGGCAAAGTGAGGATTTCCAGTCCGAAGGACCAATCTGTCAAAGGAAAAAACTTCAAAGACCAATATACGTAAGGTTCAGATAAGGCACATTTAATAACTTGCTGCAAGGAGACAAAAACATGCAAATACAGGATTTTGCCTAACTACTAACAGGAAGTATGCTATTCTTATACTGTTCTATAAGACATTGCCTTCTATGGTTGACATACTCAAACACAACTTTCAGTATTGTTCTACAGCAGATGTTACTCAGATTTTCTGCTGACATGACTGGATTTATGAAAAACATTTTGAGAAAAACAATCTGGCCTTGGTGGGCTCTAGCCCGTTACAAGCTTCTGTTGTGTAGTTCTAATACATGTGCTACATTTCAAGGTACTTTTCTAGCTTAGGCACAAGCAAATGCTGATTGCAGTTCATATTTTCAAGCAGTCTTTTGTTCTGATTATCTATAGCTTCTGCAGCTGCGCATTTTCTCACAGCACAAGCGGAACTCCTTATCTAGGTCTCATAACATTTATACAAGTGATACATCTATTCATTATTTTCCTGACACAAGCAGAAATTATCTGCTTCCCTGTAAATTTCCAAAGCATAAGCAAAGATTATAGCTGCGCATATTTCATGACAATACAAGGTTAGAAAGCTTCTGCAATTTGTACTGATTTTATGCAGTGTGAAATAGAATAAATGTGTTAACCCTTTTCAAGCTTTAAATGCACTAAGCATATTACTAATACACACACTAATACATATTTTTCTGAAGAGGATTGATGACATTGTGAACTATTTTTCAGTCAATATACTGACATCCCTGGGAAGACTCTTTTAAGCCCGTAGCCCTTAGGTGTGGTAGGATTTATGATGTGTTAAAGGATGATTTTTATATCTCATCCATGGAAATGTTAAGACAACGGTAGTATATGGAAGAGGGAGTAAACGTTTCTAAAAGAGTATGGCCAGAGGTGTTGAGAAGAATCTCTCACGTTAAACTTTTACCAGTACCATGGGTTCAATGCAATCACAGGTAGCAAAAGCTGGACAGATCTGTCTGCTCTTCTAATTCAAGTAGATTGGCAAAAGGTGAATGGATACTGTTGATGTGGTGACCAATAGATGGGAAATGTCCATATGCTATGGGAATGCTGGAAGACAAAAGATATTTAGGACAGGATTTGACTACTTCTCAGTATCCTTACAGATCTCTAGTTTCTGGACTTTTCCTTTTCTACCTTATTTCATCAATATTTACTACTTCATTTACCTTTCTTTTTATTTTTCTCATTCTTCCTTCCATTTATATGCATTCATTCTTATATTTTATATATATTATTTGGTATTTTACATCCATTATCCTTAACTTTCACATGAAATACTTTTATTATCAAACTTTTGTTCTGTTGTCTTAATTAGTTACTTGTTGCTTTTCAAAGATGCTTATCCCCCCCTTTCCTGTTGTATTCTTATTTTTACAATTTATTTTTAATCCTCTTTTTTATGTCTTTCAGACAGTTTTTCCCAAACATAATATCTTCCACCGTCCACTGACCTACACTATCACCAACTCTGTTATCAAGATAGTAGACTCTGTAGATTTGTATAACTGTTTTAAATCATGCAGACAAGACACTGCACATTCAGTCCTCCTATTAAATAAAAACTCCCTATGTTCATCTTTCTCCTTTCCCCTAATACTTTTTCTTCATATGCCCCTGCCATCTCTACAATTAATTTTCAATGACAAGAGCATGACTTACACATTAAACTATGCATCGGCCCCATACCTACTCACTCTTGTGACCTGACAATGGATTTTCAAATAGATATAGTGAATATTCTTATTCATAGATAAACCTAAATCCTAATTTATGTGATAGGGATTTGTCATTGTTTCCCCTGCAGATATTTTATTTATTGTTCTTTGCCTGGTGGTAGATTTCTTCTGTTTTTCTACATTCGTTCTCCACATTCCCTTCATCTTGTTTTCCTTTGGCCTGTACTCTTATTTTCTGAACCAACCTCTCAGTCTGTCATTTTTAATACTTTTAACACCATACTATTTTTATTATTGCTGCTGTCATCCTTATGTCTTAGTTATACAGCTATTTTTATTGTGCTTTCTTATGTCATTATTTTTAAGTTGCTCATTCATATTCCTTCTACTTTAACCTTCCTTCTATTCCTTCATTTACATTTTCATTTCTTCACTGTTTTTTGTCTCTCTGTTTCCATCCTTCCTGACCTTCTTTTATTCAACTTCACTGTTTTTATAACTTTCAACAGTAGTTAAAATTATACTCTTAAACCAGATTAGTACAGAGCTGTTTCAAAACATTGTCAAACGTCCAGGAAAAGCTTTAAACAACTAAACTGTTTGCAAGAAAACACCAATATCAAAATTAATAATAAAATGAAGACTAGAGCAGTATGCTTTATTCACTAATGTGTGTGTGTGTGTGTGTGTGTGTGTGTGTGTGTGTGTGTGTGTGTGTGTGTGTGTGTGTGTGTGTGTGAGTGTGTGTATGTATATGTGTATTGGTTGTGCAGCTGAGGTGGGGAAAAGTGGACAACTTCTTGAAGTGCATTTTAATGTTGCAGTTGGGAGTCAGCACTTGATCTATAGACAGTATCAGAATTCATTGCTATACCAGCATTTGTAAATTTCCGTGCATAAATGAATTTCAGTGCTGCTTCTGTGGGCATGACTGCACCACTAAAGTGCTTCAGCACTTTTTGTGGTATAAGTAGCTTGTTGCAGAAGTAGCCCTTTTTTTCTTTTTTCTTCTCAACTTGGTTTCAAGGCAGTCCACAGAAATGGTACCTGGCTGCCTTACTTGTGAGGTTAGAATTATCAGCCAGATTTTTTTTTTTTTTTTTATGCTTTTCCATATACAGGTTAGGGATGCATGATGACAGGGGAAAGACACCTAGCACTAGATGAGACAGCTATGGCTTTGGTGCATAATATATGTGTGTGTGTGTGTGTGTGTGTGTGTGTGTGTGTGTGTGTGTGTGTGTGTGTGTGTGTGTGTGTGTATATATAATGTATGAATGTATATACATATAGCTAGAGGGAGAGAGAAAGAGAGAGAGATGTACAATAAATACACACACATACTTCTGCCTGTTAATTTTTGAAAATGAGAACCACTGCTCCAGTTTTCCAGTTCAGATTTATTATTCCTGGCTCCAAAGAAGCATTAATAATGTGTCACCCAGGATACCCAACAATGTTTAATGCCTTTAACTTTTACAGATAGATCACACTCGCTTCAGTGGCTTCCTACTGTTTCGTCTCTGTAGAGACCTCATCTACTAAAATTGATACAATATACCACCTGCTAGTGGCACTACCTCTCGAAAATATAACACAGCCACTGCTTTCAGAATTCCCTCTCAGTGGAAGTCTTCTCAAGAAAAATGATTATGTTAATTACAGCTGATATAGAACATCAGGAGAATAGTTGTGTTAAACCACCTGTGTATTATTCTGTGTGATATTTAAAAGCAAGTGGTAAGAAATGCCTTAATTTCACAATCGTCCAATACCATTTATGTTTGAGATAATGTTGTTTGTATGAAGCTCTTATTTCTCAATGTTTTCTGCTGTTTATGAGTTTGATGTCAAGACAAGGAAAGAGTGAGAATAAATATAGTATAGCAATGTATTCCTTGTAAGAATGAAACTCTGAAAATCAGATACATTTTAAACTGAGCTTAAGATACAGGGAAGCCTGGCTTAATCTTAATGAATACTTACCAAAAAAAAGTTCTCTGAAAAGTAGGTATCATTATTTTAATGCTATTAAAGCACACCTTTTTAAGAAGATCACATTCATAATTTACAACATTGCCCTCTATTTCTGTGCTATATATATATATATATATATATATATATATATATATATATATATATATATATATATATCTATATATATATATATATATATATATATATATATATATATATATATATATATATATTGGGCGGCCATGGTGGTTCTGGGCGGCCATGGTGGTGCAGTGGTTAGCATTGTTGCCTCACAGAAAGAAGTTCTCTAGTTCAATCCTCAGCTGGGGTGCCTTCTGTGTGGAGTCTGCATGTCCTCGCTGTGGTCACGTGGGTTTCCTCCGGGTGCTCCGGTTTCCTCCCACATCCCAAAGACATGCTGCAGGTGGATTGGACACTCTAAATTGGCCCTAGGTGTGAGTGTGTGTATTTGTGTGTGTGCCTTCTGTGGAAGGATGGGTGCTGGGCTGGCAACTTGACACTGTAAAAGTCCACTGCCAATCATGATCGGACAGGTAATCAAAGCTGAAAGAAGATATATATATATATATATATGTGTGTGTGTGTGTGTGTGTGTGTGTGCCTTCTGTGGAAGGATGGGTGCTGGGCTGGCAACTTGACACTGTAAAAGTCCACTGCCAATCATGATCGGACAGGTAATCCACTGTGGCAACCCCTAACCGGGAAAAGCCGAAAGAAGATATATATATATATATATATATATATATATATATATATATATATATATATATATATATATATATATATATATATATATGTGTGTGTGTTTGTGTGTGTGTGTGTGTGTGTGTGTGTGTGTGTGTGTGTGTGTGTCCACTCCATCCCATTTGTCTAATGACTGCTCTTGTTAAAACAGAAAAAAAATCAGTCATTTAATATATTTATAGGTTTACTTTTTCACTCATTTTACCTTAGGTATTTGTATCATATGAAAATGACATTTTATTATTTTGTTTTTAACTGAAAAACACTTCCATTACTCATTTGGCAGGTCATTTAGTGGTGGTTACTTCATTCTGTCCTTTCACAGCTTATGTGCAGCACCCTAGATCACAACGGGGTAATATGCACTTAAACAAAGGTAGTTATACATGCCAAAAGACCCCAGCCAAATTGCCTTCAGAGATGGTGCTCTTATTCCTAACATCACTAACATGTACATATATAATTCAAAGTCATGGACACTACCATTCATTGGTTATGCTATGAAGAAAAGATGAAACTATAGAAATTATTTAACAGTTTTATTTCATGAAGTCTGGAAACTTCTTGCCAATAAAAATAATTTCCCTCCTACTTCTCTATACAGGATGGGGTTTTCTCATTCAATTTCCCAGTTTTTGACAGTTGAATCATATATCTTTTCCCTTCTCATCAGATGAAGCAGTATCCTGTCCTCCCATCCCATCTAGGTGATAATAATAGAAGCATATAGTGGTATCAGATTTCCTTCCTTCTGATGAAATGATGAGGTGTGAAATTTATTCTAATGACCCAAGATACCAAAGTTAGCACCAAGTACAGTATCAGTAAGGTCTTTTAAATATTTTACAGTCAAAAGGTTGACGTTGACATGTCTGGCAGCCACATCCTTGACCATGGTAGGAGCAACAGTTGGAATGTCGATGTTTATGTGTATGTCCATTTAGAAGGACATACACAAGGCAGGGATTCACAGCATTGCTATGAATGGGGGATTTAGAAACTATGGTCGACAGAATTTGTCGACTTTGCTGCATCGACCATACAACCTACTTAATATGTATGACTCGACATTATTTATTGTGGAAATCACTGTTCGCGTAAGTGATTTTTGTGCTTTTGATAGTAAACCCTTTTATATTAGTTAAAAGAAGTGTGCCTTATAACATAAAGTGAAATAAAAAAAGTTTCAGTATGAGGCCTACTGCTAAACGATTTGAGAGTTTATTACAAATGATCATTGTATACTAGTGTGTCTAATTGGAAAAAAAAAAAAAGCAACCTAAACAAGGCAAGGTGTCTTAACCTGTATTTTTAAGCATATATACTATCTAGTTTTATCACATATTTATTCATGACTACACATAGGAGCCATAATGAAAGGTCAAGCTGCAAATGTATCAGTAAAATCAGCAAAGACATTCTAAATCTCACAAATCATTTTTACATTTATGGATGGTGGCTTGTATTTCCATATGTGAAACTATGTTATTTAAGTATAGTTTGCTACAATGAAGTTTAAACTGAAAACATTGGTAAGCTGATTTGAATAAAATGTCTCTGAAAAGGTACTTCTGTTGGGGTGCTCTGCCCCATAAAATCCATGCAGGAGGCTATATTCCGTGTACCCAGCAGTATTGTAATTAACTAGGAGGTCAGCACACCTGGAGAGTAAGAAGATCGATACCTTGTCCAGGATTATGTGATCTGATTAAATGTCTTTGAACTGAATTAACTAATCCCCGTCACTCTTTTAGTTTTATAGTGTTCATGAAAACAAGAAAAAAGTGCTGTAGCTTAACTACTGGGTGAGATAACTTTCAACCATTAGGGGAAAATCTTTTTCATTCATTGGCAAGCTATTTACAGGAAGGAAGTGAAAACGATTCTTCAATACCGTCTTGGAACAAACAGCAGTTGCAGGAATACAGTTGCCTAATCATAAGGTGTTGCTCAGATGTGTGCCACCGTTATCATTATCACCATCATCACCTCTCCCCTTTTCTCATTTTTCTACATCGGGCCAAAGTGTCGTGTCAACTTCTCTTTATTGATTTGCACTATTTTACTTTCTTTGACAGTCAGGCCTGGCTCTCACAGGTCTTCTTTCAAGCAATCCAGGCATCTCCAGGCTGGACGTCCTTGTTTACTCTTGCATTCTTCTTGTCTCTCCCAAATCGCCATTACCAGATTATCTTCTGCATTTCTGCACATGGAACTTCAGCAGCCTAACCTTTTCTCCTTCACCTTCTGTACAATTGGGATTCTTTATATTCTGCTCTATTGCCCTCATTTCTTCATCTGCCTCACATCCTACTACTTATCTCAGGCACTTCATCTCCATCACCACAAGCTTTATCAACTATAGCACCTTTACTGCACACATTTCTGTATTATACAGAAGCACTGATCACACCATTGTCTTGTACACATTCCTTTCAGCTTTGGCATTCTTTGGTCATACACTATCCATGACACTCTGTTCCAGTTGGTTGCAGCACCTCTGATTCAACCTTTGACCTCCTCATTTAAAATTCCTTCGCCTCAACCACACCACAGACACTCAACGCTGTTAGTATGTTTCTTTCTATCTCAGTGTTCAGCTTTTTCTGCTTTACCCCATTTACTGCCATGACAAATAAAGAGCCTGCATTCATTTTCATCCAGTGTGCCCTCAGTATTGCATTTCAATCACCTATCATTTGCTGAAGTTCATGATAAAGTCTGCTTGCAGTACCACATTGTCTGCAAATAGCAAGTCTGTTGCTCTGTCCCCTCCAAACTTTTTGCTAACGTATTCCATCACTAATATGAACAGCTCAGAGCTGGACCCCAATGCACATCCACTCACTAGAAACCCCTCTGTGACTCAAACCGCTGTTCATACTTGTATTGATGGCTACTTGTTCATAGTCTGCACTAATTCTAGAAGTGTTTTTGGGACTTTGAACATGAATATGACTGCCAAAATCAGATTTTTTGACACCTTGTTTTATACTTTCTTCAAGTGTAGGAATTCTTTGCTATCACCTCACAGTAAACGCTGGGTTGGAAGTGTTGCATTCTGATCTGAATCTAAACTGCTCATCTCCCATCCTGCTTTCTGCTACTTTGAGTATTCATTTACCAATCATCCTTTCCCTCATTTTGGAGTGTGATACCACTGTACTACCCACAGTTGTAAATGTCTCCTTTATTTTGTACACTGGCACTAGAATGCTTATCTTTCAATCTTCTGGGATATGCCTTTCTTTCCATACCAAGATGAGTATCCTCTGCAGCTATTTCTCCCCTAAAGCACCCAATACCTTGATTACTTCTGTGCTGACTTCATCTAGGACTCATGTTTCTCATTTTCATAAGTGCTGTTCTAACTTATTCAAGTGTAGGTTCTTACTTCTCTTTTATCATAGGCTGTGCATGGAGCAGTACAGCTTCTCTGAGGTTTTCTTCATTCAGGATCTGCTGGTAGCACTTCCTTCATTTGCATCTGATGTCCTCTGGATTGGTGAACAGATTGTTGCTGACACCACTTATAAATCATATCTGATAACTATCTTCTTTATGTTTCTGTGTTTGTTTTATCTGCTGAGTAATTTTCCAAAAGATGAAAGATGTCTGATGCCTTTTTCTTTTCCATTATGACTGCTCATTTTGCCTCTTTGTTAACCGTTCAGTATTGCTTCTTAGTCAGGTCCATCTTTTTCTACTTTCCACTTGTTCTTGAACTCCCTCTTTCTTTTGCTAACTTCTTGGACTTCTGCATTCCGCTTACCAGCTTTCTTTATATGCTTTATTTCCATGCCTGTCTCTAATGTGTATATATTTTGCAGTCCTCATATATGGTGTTTTTAGATACTGCCATTCTTCTTTGACTGTGCACATTTCCTCATTTTCCTGAGGTGCTGGTACTCTGAATATTTCTTTATGTTCTTTTGGTTTCACTCCAGTCAACTTCCAGGTTTTCAGCCATGTCTTTGTTGACCTTGGAGTATTCATTGACGAATGCAACAGCTGATTGCAGCTACAAGTGCTTTATGCTGGGGGAGCAACATTTTCACATTGAATCAATTTGCATTTTCTGATTTTACCTCAACACCTTTCTCTTACTAGGAGGAAGTCTAGCTGAGTTGCATATTGAGCACTTTTGCATGTGATCTTCTGAGTGTCTCTCTTAATGAACCACGCAGCGGTGGTCGCCATCACCTAAGCACATCCAAACCAACACTTCTAACCATATGAATCAATACAGGATGCCCATATTAAGGCAAAAGAGAATTTATTAAAAATCCAGACAGTGCAGTTAATTTAAGGACCATAATACAAGCTATAGGCTACTTTCAGAGTCAAACTGCACCTTCCTCAGTACCTATCTAATTAACAAACTAATAAGATTTTTTTTTATAGTTTACAATTGTGTATTGCATCAACAGCAGCAAAAGCCGAATTTCAAGCACCTGAAAGACCTCAGATTTTAATATAACAAATAGAACAGTGTATAATTTGAACATGAAAAAAAAAGTATAAAAATCACTGTTGACTAACCTGCATAGATATCAGCACTAGCATATGGACAACAGCAAACCATTTGCCACAGAGACGTTTAGAATGGCCAGCCCTCCTCTATTCCTATTGCCCTACCTATGTGGACTCAGGCAGTCCTCACATCCTATTCAACACTGTTAGAGGTGGAGAAATGAAACCTCGGAAATGCAAGCTTGACATCAATCCGAAAGACTTTAATAAATACCATCTATACACAGTGTTTAGTATGTATTTCATGTTTTCCATGTGCAATGATGGTATTTATTAAAGACTTTTGGTTTGGTGTCAAGCATACATTTCCTAGGTTTCTTTTCTGCACCTCTGACAGTGTTGAATTCGTTGGTTTAACAGTTGGCACAGTAGTGCTCTGAACACTACTTCCTTCCTTTTGGATTTATTAGTCCTTACATCCTATTCAGTCTATCCCAGTATGAACGTACAGGTCTGCCATTATCAACACCAACTCATTTTGCACTACGTTATATTTGTTTAAAAAGTTTTGCATAAAAATTGACTTAATCTTACATTTTTTAAAAGAAATGCATTAGTAACTCATTTTGTAAATGGAACAACACCTCAGAACATTGAAAATTGTAGACCTTACAAAGCTAAAGGGGTCTTTGTCTTCAGTATATGGCCATCTTACATATTTGTTGTTGTTGTGTGTTTCGGCTTTTCCCGGTTAAGGGTCGCCAAAGCGGAACTCTGGTTCGCTAATGATTGGCAGTAGATTTTTACATGCTGAGTTGCCAGCCCTGATGCACAGTCTTCAATGAAGGTACTCCCATTCACACATGTCTTCAGACAGAAGATGCTCTACCTGAGAATCGAACAGGACAAAGTCTTACTGTGAGGCGACAGCGCTACCGCAGCACCACCACCGCAGTGCCATCTTACATATGAGTATAATCTTATATTGTCCTCTGTTATGTCTCTTTTCAGACAAACTCATTAGCATAAATTCTGTCAGAAAGGCAGACACAGATTATTAATCATCAGCACATTGTTGCTATTAAACTGGGCACATTATATGTTGATTTTCTAACTGGAAATGTATAGCGCAGGTGGTGGTGATGAGGGTGACAGCAATCACTTTTTGAAAGGCTTATCAGACTTAATATTGGTAGCTGGTATTCTGCTAATCTGTCTGCACCTACTTCGGTCTCTGATTTGGTCTTTAATCTCATTCCAAGTTTCTCTTGATATGTGCTATTCCTTTGCTTCACATGAGAGATATGTGTACCTCATATTCATGTTGTAAGATATGATGCATTCCATTATTAGCCTGCACAGTATCTCTACAAGAAAATAAATAGTTTAACTGGACACATTGTATCAGTGTTGTATTAGGTATTAGGCCTGCTTATGATACTGATGTCACTACATTAAAGTGAATTTCTTTTCTTGCTCCTAAGTTTTCTTGCAAGTTTCCTGCCATTGGGAATATTATTATTGTAATTTAATACTTCATGATGTAATGGCAGGAAAACCGACTATTATTTCCAAAGCAGTCAGCATTGTTTTGATTTGTACAGTATTCAGATATTGTGTAATAACAGGAAATTTGGCATTTGAAGAAAACAATGTTTTAAATAACTGCACACAGCTTATACATGGTAGCATACATAAAGAAGCACAAATTCAGAAAAAAATGAGTCCCAACTCATATATGCACACACACACACACACACACACACACACACACACACACACACACACACACACACACACACACACACACACACACACACACACACACACACACAAAACAGTAGACAGAGGCCCCTTGTAGAGGGTATAATTATGCCATAATTGGTTATTCACACCTGCAAGCTCCCTTGTGGTATACCTCTGATGCACACTTATACAGTACTTACACCCCGAGCAGGTGATCTTTGCCAGTATGTTGATTACTAACTGTTATTCATATTCGTAAAATGTATGCAATCTGCTTTTGTAACTTAGCAATGGTCAATGTGTGTTTCCTGATCTGAGGCCTACTGTTTGCAACTGAAAATTCTAATTCTGTCCTGCAACCAGACAAAAGGGCTACTAATTCTACTCAGAACTACAACTGTGTCTGGCATGGATTTCAGTCTGATACAACCTTATTCTGGAAATACCTATTTGGAAATGTTGTTAACCAAGGATTGTTACTGAAACTGAGAAAAAGCGAGAGAGAGAGAGAGAGAGAGACAAAAGGAGCACACTTAGTTACCTGTAAGTGCTATTATGACTAATTACAAACCACATTTTATTTTTATCATTTATTTTTATTTTACATTTGTTGACCGGGCTGGTCCAACTGGATATATGTCCATTTTCAGCAGAGGCCCGGGGAGAAAAGCTCCAAGTGAAAAACATTAAACATTAAAAAAACAGAGTTACAAATATAGCTCAGAGAAAAATAATAATAGCATGATAGTATTTTTACAGTGGCTACAATAAGCAAATAAGTACATAAAAGGGTATTCAAATTGAGCATGTTAGGAGAAAAGTAAGTTTTAATAAAGATTTGTAAGCATGATAAATGAGAGCACTAGGAGCAAATTGCAAGCTAGTCAGGGTTAGACCAGGGGTAGAGCCAGTGAGTTAACAGGTGACTTTTGAGTTGGGATTTGAAACTGGGAAGAGAGGAGATAGCAGTGAGGCTGGAAGGAAGGGATGTGACATGGGACAGGGAACTGTTTGTTTGTGTCTTTTGGCTTTTCCCGGTTAGGGGTCGCCACAGCGGAACTCCGGTCCGCTAATGATTGGCAGTAGATTTTTACGTACTGGCTTGCCGGGCTTAACGCACAACCTTCAATGAAGGAACACCCATTCATGCATGTCGACACACAGAAGACGCTCTAACTGAGAATTGAACAGGCAATGTCTAACTGTGAGGCGACAATGCTACCGCAGCACCAACACTGCAGTTGAACTGTAAACCTATTAATCCCTATGAAGAATTCATTGATTCAGAAGCTGCAAGGCATCATTAGTTATTAAATGTCTCCTTTCTGAATTATCTGAATGGAGTTACAAGATACAAACTGTGAAGAGTATAGTAGGAAAGCAACTCCATTATGAAATAACTGTTAGCAGAAATACTAGCAGTTGTTATGACTGCTTTTGGTTCATAAGATGAGATGCTGAATCCTTGCAAAGCATGCCTTTACTTGATCTGTTCTGTGTCTTACACTGCCCACTTTAGTGCATAACTAATAGTTGCCCCATACTAACAGACAGATATGCTGAGAATGGTCGCCCAGCAGTCACACTGCAGTTACGGTTACATTTTAAAAAATGGTTTTGATCACTCATACTACTTTTCAAGTTGCCATCAAAAAGAAAGAACTAAAAACTGATTCATATAATAAAAAAAAATCTGAAGTTTTATTTATATGCAGAGAAGGAAGAAAAATGGCTCGGCAATGTTGCTGTGGGTTATTTAAAAATCTTCACTTGGGGCCCCACTTGGCAGCAGGAACCATATACCGCAGACCTCCACAAGTAGTCACATGAGATTTTAAACTCTTTGACACTTGAGGCTGTAGCTGATTTATCACACTAATGTAGATTGTATAGTTTTCCACTCTGGGGAATGTCCATACTTTTGGGCTGTTTCAAAGACATGTTCCTTCCTTGTAACGTACTGAGAAATGATTACTGAAAAGCATTTAAATTATAAATCATCACATGCAACTAAATTGCTAAAGGTACCACCTGCAAAGAAATATGACAGAGGAACAGATGAAGACAAACACTTATAAAGTTAAGAAATACTTCACTAAAGTAATGCACATTGCATTATTTGTTTTCATTTTGTCTACCAAAATGTTTTAATTATATTACATTTAAACTGTTAAACTGTTTCATTAATATTCTAAGTAATCATAAGTTGTATCTGTAGTACTGTTAGTCCACTTAAGATGAAATCTCAAAAATAAATACAACAGGCTGTATATGTATATGGGACCAAGCATCTCCTGTACAATTTGTTAAGCAGGAAGACTAAAAATTAAATATGAGGTGAGAAGCACTTTGAAAAATTATCTGATCATGTGGATAACAAACTTAGGGTTTCTACTTAGCCATGCTGTTTCTGTTTTTTAAAAGAACTCCTTTTTGCAACAGTGTTCAGTTAAGGTGAACCGCTGTGATGACCCCTAACCGGGAAAAGCCAAAAGAAGAAGTTCAGTTAGATGTTCTTTATTTTGTTTTATTTATAAGTGAGCTTATAATATGTATTGTAAGGAAATGTGTAAGAAGCAAAATTATTCATTGACATAGCAGAATTCCATATTAATGTTACAGAGGCATACATAAAAAGAATAAATGCCATATATATAAAACCATATCATAACTGTAAAGTTAATGAATAAAATACAACAGAAATTCTTATTAATCTACATTTCTCTATAATATGAAGTTACTATATTTTATTCAGTCTTATGAGGAATATGTAAGCACTGTTGCAGAATGTGGTAAGTAATTTTTTAATGCTCTTTACCACAACAATTGCATGCAGCTGTAAACACATCACCACATCCCATCATTAAAATGTTAACTTCTAAAAGGGAGTGTATGCTGTAATCATTGTAATCAGAAATGGTTTAACAATAAAGACGTCAATAAAACAAAATCAGTAATGTGGCCATTTTTACAGATGTTACATAGTGTGTTAACTAGCTTGATCCATGTATTATTAATTACTGTTAATTAGGTTGATCCATGTATTATTAATTACTTCAGAAAGTAATTTATTAGATGATTATCTTAGATGCTAAATCTAAAGAAAGATCATTTTATTATTTTGAATCGCTATGTGGGTAATCCTTTGGGCAAATGTACGCAATAAGTATACAATTTACTAATATAGTAATTAAATTCAGCAGACTGCCATTTGTAACTTCACAGATAGTACACTGTAGACATTGTTACACGATTACAAAACTTCAGCCGTGTATTTTCTGACATTTATAAACATGTGCATGTTAATATTTCCAGTTTCTTGTCACTCTCCCTGGAACTTTCTTCTGCAAAATTTCTTGACTGATATATTTAAGTGAAATACTTCCACCATTCTCACTTGAAATAAAGTAAATCTTCCTGCTCTACACTGTCTGAAACTTTAGTCACCCCCCCATAAACAAATGTGTAATGTCTTACTGTGCAGTTATTCCACAAGCTATTCACTGTCTTTATGCTTCTCTTTAATCTAACTCCCTGTTTAGTTTCATTTAACACTGAGCACAAACTATTACATTTTTCATTGCTGGCCACTCCAGAATATAGCAGTGAATAAAAATCTCACTGTAGCCAAATAATGCATTTGAAACTACTTAATAGAATGAGTAATCTTTTATAACACATAATGCTACTGACTTTGTGGAATAAAGATACAGAGCCATGAATGCAACCCAAGTAACTTAGGTTCTGCAGCAAACATGATCACTGTGGAGCTGGGAGGAAACATAGGGAGGAGTGGACCTTTGGACAGATCAGCTAACCCCAGAAATAGGGACTTGCATCCAGCCAATAACAGCCTTTGATGAAGACCACTGACCAACTATGGAAGTCTACATATGTGATGTACATTGGGAATTGGACAGAATAGTCTACAGAAAAGCCATATGCAAATGTCAAGATATTGCCATACAAGGATACCCCTATCTTCTTTCTGCACATTTCCCTGACTGTTTATATTGAAGTTTTCCCTGTTTGTGTGGAATGGATCCCCACCCCAACAGTGTAAGTCAAAGAGATTTTGTGGAAGAGAGAACAGATGATCAGGAAACAGTTCCATGGCATGGCTCATGGGAGACAGGTTTATTGGAAGGGGGAAGAAAGAAAAAAAATCTAAAAATTCTGAAATAGAAATGGAAAAGCAGCAACTTTCACCTTAGATTATAGGTGCACCACTGCCATTAGTACTGCTACAAAATTATGTTCACTAAAACATATGCTTACAAATAATACAAACAGCAGGTAGCTAGACTGTATTTCTAGGACTATGCTTACTACGGATGTAAAGGGTGCTATGGTTTCATTACAAAGGCAGTTATCTAAATTACTTTGAGCATGCAAGCTAGGCCAGCAGGAAATAAAATTGACATTTGGAGTGTTTTGATAAATTTGCTTGTAAATTTTAATTGTTTTAACCTTTTCTTACAAGGCTGACTGGTGCTTTAATCCAGGTGGTTGCCACCCTACCAGTCCTAATAACCTGTCTCCCCTTTCTTACAATATGAATGAGTTAACCAAAGAAAAAAAGAATATTTGAAAACAAAATAAAAATAATTATTTTAGAAGCACTACACTATTAAGTTTTAACATTACTTTACACCATTTTCACGTTTAGCCTGGTGCATGCTATCCAGAGTTATACTTTCCTTGGCCTATAACTTGCCCTCCTTATTATCATAGCTTATCCTTCCTAACATCTCCGTGGTTACCTCTCCCAAGGGGATGAATGTATACTAATCCATAGTCTTTATCTCTCAGATTGCTTACCAGTATGCATACATAATGCAAAAGTCTTTCATTCTTATAGTCCATCTCCTACTAAATTGTCTGATGTAATATCAGTAAAGTCATACCCTTCAAGGCTTATATAATTAACGTATTATTCCTGCCAGCACCTATCAGTGCCTATAAATAAGAAGGCCCAATTGCATTGTTATTTTTTTTTATATAATTCAATTTTTACAAAAAGATCAGTGAAATTAAACAACAATCTGTTTATTTAACTATGGAAGCAGCATATAAGAGTGAATGCTAAGAAGAGCAAACTCCCATACAGACCTGTTTTTTTTTTAGTCAGCCAGCTGCTTTGCATTTAAGCTTGTGGAACACCAGGGTTTGGGGATCTGTTCTTACCGTAGTTTGTTCATTGGTTCATAGGTTCATAGGTAGGTACTAGGCTATCTGCCTGAAGGCGTTTATAAGCCTAGCCAGAATGCGTTGGCTTTTGCTGCCTCCTTAGATTAGTTCCCTGTGCTCTGTCCAGCAGAGCCACTTGAAGTGATCCCCGGGGTAAACTTTCTGTTTCCCATCCACTTGTCAAGGTTTCTCTTGATGAGTGTTAGCATGGAGCTCTGCCTAATGTAGATTGGAATCTTGTTCCAAAGCATGGGAAGTCTCTGGGATAGGAATCTATCCCTCAAGCACGTCCTATTTATTGTTGTGGTGAGGTTTAGATCCCTAGAGCATGTGGCTCAAGGTGCTAAGGTTTTCTTTAGGTGGAGCATGTCCATCAGTTCTGGGTTGGACATGGCCTTGTATGTCAGGTAGAGATCACCTCTGAGTAGGCAGTATGCAACCAAGTTCAGCTGGAGTTTCTTCAGTCGAGCTGCATAGAGCATCTGTTTGAGGCCAGTGATCCTCTTGGTGAGGTACTTCTGTGGTCTTTCCAGCTGTTGCAGGTGTCTTGTAAGGTACATCCCAAATGGGGCATTGTACTCTAAGATGGGTCTGATGAGTGATGAGTAGAGGGGGCACAATGAACTCTTTTGATCTGGATGTGAACCCTTTTGTGATTAGGAGGGCCATATAGAAGGATTTTCTAACCACTTTGGCAATGTAACTATCAAAGGAGAGATTACTATCTACTTGGGTCCCCAGATCCCTTATTACGCCTTCTGTATTTAGGGGAATACCACCTATGTAGTAGTTTGTGGGTATTTTGTTTTTTCCAAAGGGGATTATTATGCACATTTTGGCATTTAGCTTGAGGCCATAATTTTTGACACCAGGTATCCGTCTCAGTGAGACCCTTTTGGAAGATGTCTGCGTCAGCTGGAGAGTGAATTATAGCCCCTAGTTTGCAGTTGTCTGAGAACTTGGTCAGTCATAGTCATCCTGTGCTTGCCTGTACCTTCTGAGAAGTATACGCCAAACAGGAGGGGTCCTAGGACTGAGCCCTGGGGAATGCCACTTGTAACCGGTTTAGAGTCGGACCTAGCTCCTGCAAATCTCACCATGTGGGTTCTGTCCATGAACCAGTTGGCAACCTATCTTGTGATGTAGGGGTTTATGTTCAGGCTGGTGAGCTTGTCTATAATACCAGAATGGGGAATGGTGTCAAAGGCCTTTGCGAGGTCTAGGTAGGCTGTATGTACCACCTTTCCCTTGTCTATAGCCGTGGTAACTGTCTCAAAGAAGTCCACCCGGTTTAGGATGCATGATCTGCCCTTAACAAAGTTGAACTGGGTAGGGTCCAGTATTTAGAGGTTCCCAATGTCTCTGTTAATGAGTTCCATGATGATGCACTCCATTACCTTGCAGACCAAGCTAGTCAGGCTTATAGGGTGATAGTTCCCGGGGTCTGTTGTTGCTCCACCTTTGTCTTTTGAGCCTTGCCTAAAAAAGGCTCTATGGGGGTGGCAAGAGCCTTGGCTACTATTCGAAAGCCTAAGGGTGACAGGTGCAAGCCATCTCTAGTGAAGCAGCGTGGCTTGTCAAGCATGTCATCCCAGGTGGACAGACACTGGAGAAACTTAGCCAATTGTTGAAATTGATCATTTTTTTTATACCGTGTTATTGTTCTTGGTGAGGGCAGGATGCTACTCAGGATCAGGGTCATACCAGCCCAGGCTATCTGATCTGAGAGCTCTTCCATGTCTCTTTTCATGTAGTCAAGGGAGGTACGGCTCATGTCATTCACACCAACATGGACAATGACAGAGTCATATTTGTACTTATTGTGGAGAGACCTGATTGCCTGTGTTATGTGGCAGATCCTGGCACCCGACAGGCAGCTAACAGTAACCTTCTTCTTATTCAGCATAGTGAGTGAGACGTTAGTGTGCCTGACTATAGAGTCACCAATTAGTAGTATGTTGGGTATGTTTTTGCATGGCACACTGATTTTGTGAAGTATGTGTTTCATGGTTTGTGTTGGAGGGGTGGAGGTTGCTTGGATGTCTGCTTTGGACTCTCTTGCTTTTGCAGATTTTTATTTAGAGCCTCCGAGTATGTTTTCATGTATCTATGTGTGTTTTTTGCCAGTGCTGGTTTAATGGGTCTATGTGAGACTGGTGGTGTGATGCAAGTATTTCCCTTCTTCTCTTGACTGTCTGATCCAGTCTTGGGTTGAGAGAGCTTAGCCTCCAGTCTGATTGTATAATTGCATCTCTCACATGTATTAGTGTTTGGTGGTAGGAGGAGAGGGTTGTCTGTGTACATGAGGCAGTTGTAACATTGCCTCATAATGCCCAGATTCATCAGTTGGACTGGAGAGTACACCTAAAACTGCCCTTTGGACATGCCTGGATAGGTACAGTGAACTTTTTTACTGAATGGCTGATGAGGTCGAATAGAGAGCCTTGTCCTTCTGTACAGTATAGGGGGGTCTAGTGCTAGGGTTTATAAGTGCTTGCTATGAGTTTTGAGCAAGTGCTGGGCAGAGAAATGAATGGCTAGAGTGCTTAAGTTGAAAGTTTGTCTAGTTACAAGGGAAAAACTGAAGAGGAGGCTTTGTGGAGCCGGGAATAGTTATACCCTAGCTAACCGGCGGTGCCCAGTGTGCAAAACCGGGCAAATGAGTTTTTTTATAGCAGAGAAATGAAAGAGAGAGAAATGAACCTAAAATGGCCAATAAACTACTATTTTCTGGGATTAAACCACTCCTCCAGGGACAGATAGGCTGCTCAAAGCTCGTCTCTCTCACAGGTGAACAGAGAAGCTTCCTTCTATCCAAGTAAGGTATGGGCAAACACAGAGATTTGTAACACAGCCTTGAATTCAGCACTAACCTGAAAACTGGACTATGCTAGCTTAGAAAGGTGGGAAATAAGTGTATTTTTGGGGTTTTTTTTGTTTTGTTTTTTCAGAAAATAAAGCAGATACAATCAAAAAAACACTTTAAATGCACAGAAAAGGATACTTATTGTTAAATATCTCAGATCAGAGTTGTAGTCAACGTCCCTAGTAATAAATTAGGAAGAAACACAAATACTGTAAATGCAGATGAATAAAGTACAATTTTATATATGTATATATATATATATATATATATATATATATATATATATATATATATATATATATGTATGTATCAGTAGAAAACAAACAAACTGATTTAAACAAGTTACCCAATTAACGAGAAAAAAACTCAAAACTGAGCCCTGTTCCAGCAGTCTTCAATCAGACAAGTTCTAACTGCACACTCCTGCTACTAAGGTGCAGGGGAACCTTCTCCAAAAAAAAGATGGCCTGGATCAGTGCTCAAATTATACAAACAAAGCTAGATTCAGCAGGCCTGAATCTGGTCTATACTACAGGAACAAGGCGCACCAATTTCAGAAACAGTTCAAATAAGCAGGCACAATAAGCCTGTGACCAGAAATTCCCATCTCAAAAGGGCAGAATCCAGCCTCTCCTCCCACAAGAGTGCAGACCACAAACCTTCTTAATGTAGAATAACTGATCTGAAGCTCAAGTGCTTAAACCAGAACTAAAACACTTTTAGAATAGCAGACACTGAGCCTTCAATCAACAATTCCCAGCTTAGAAGGATGTCCTGCCACAACAGTACTGACTACAAACTTTTTTAATGTAAAACAGCTGGTAAGAAGCCCAAGTGCTTAAACCAAAAGACTTAGAATAACAGTTACTATTTAATCAGGCTACTACCAAGCAGTAATAAATGCAGCAGAATAAATAAAACTGAGTACTTTTAAGAAGAGGCAAAAGCAAAATAAAGTAGGAGGAAACACACATACGTAAAAGCAGATGAATAAAGTGCAATTTTTTTGTTACTAAAGTGCAAGGAGAGTGGAAGGAAGAACCTAAATGGGTTGGCCTTCTCAAATCTTCTCTCTGTATTAAGTAGAGTGAGCACTAGACTCAGAATATGATCTCACTGTACTCGGTTAAGAGAGCAAATGAAATGGACCCAGGAGGAGTGTTCAAATACAGACTTACAGGAGGGGCAGGCAATTCCAGAGCCACCAGCACTAACACCAAGACAAGAACATGGAGGGTGGGTGAGGAAGTAACTGCAGAGAGACACAAAACACACTAGTCAGTAAACACACAATTAGGTAAAAGAATAAAATTGAATACATTACTTTTAAAACTTTGCACTTTACAGAAGACTAAAATACAGTACTGGAATTGTGCTGACTAATTATCCTTAGATGTGGGAATACAGTGTCCCACATATGAGTTGTGGTGTGGTGGCTTACAACCCTGCAAAACATTTTTTTGAATTTTTTTATATTTTATATATATATATATATATATATATATATATATATATATATGTATAGGCTTACTGTATATCAGTACCATGAAAATGAGTCTGCCACTTCACAGCAATATATCAAGCTGCCATGGAGCTCAGACTCAGAAAATGAAATGGCCACTATTATTTTACACTTGATAAGTAGTGGTTCTGCTGTTTAGCTAGTGTAAAATGTCAAAAAAAAGAAGACAGAAAAAATGTGTGTGTGTGTGTGTCAGTGTGTGCATGTATGTGTGCATGTGTATGCATGCATGTCAAAGTGAGAGTGAGCGAGCTGTTAATTTACGCACTTTTGCTGTTTTGCAAATGTAAAATAAAAAAATAAAAAAGAAATAAAATAAAGCATGTGTGTGAGTGACTGTATGTGTTTATGACAGTATGAGAGAGATTGCTCGATTGAGATTGTGTGCGTTTTTCTGTCTGAATGTGTGAGTGAATGCATGCATGAAAGCAGAGAGACTGTGTGTATGTGTGTGTGTGTGTGTGTGTGTGTGTGTGTGTGTGTGTGTGTGTGTGTGTGTGTGTGTGTGTGTGTGTGTGTGTGTTTGTGTGTGTGTGTATAAAAATCCATGCTTATAAAATTACCTTTCATTTTTCTTTTTGTTGATATGGACCCCTTTTCCTGTGCCATAGTAAGTCCATATTCAAATAATAAATACACATTGTTACTTCCTTCATGTTTTTAAACATAAAAAAATAAATAAAACTGCACTTACGACTAAAGGTTGGACTAAAACAAGTGAAGAAAATGTAAAAACAAATAATAATCCAATCACCAAGGCTGACCGTATCCAAGTAAAATCCAAGCAAGTTTATTAAACAAATAAATAAAGCGCTTATCTAGTTTAATAAACTTGCTAGGATTTTTACTTGGATGCAGTCAGCCTTGATGATTGGACTGTTATTTGTTTTTAAATGTTTTTAAAGATGTCAGATTAATACCAGCTGATGTCCCCTTACATTTATCTTGTATAACAATACATCTTACTGATGTCTTCCGCCCTAGAAAAGTAACCCACAGAATAGTCACAACGTTACTGGGAAACACCAAACCAATTATCAGATGTATTCTCTGTGTTGAATGCTACAAAGTGCAGTGTATCTTTCAAAGTCTAGGTTAAGTCCATCAAACGTAGTACAGCCACACCTGGTAAGCACACCTATGGGCAACTTGCAGGATTGCCAGTTCTCCTACACCACATTTTAGGAATGCGGAAGAAGTAGTTCATGATGCCTCTACACAGGAGGGCATGCAGATTGTTGAATTTTATTACAGGGCTGCTCAGAATATTGTAGAAGGAAACATTGTGACTGTGTGTGTTGAATAAGAAAAAGTCAGTGTTGACATATTGACTGTACTATAATACCCAAAGCACAGTTAAATGGTGAATTTTACACTTTTTTTCTTTTTTCTCCAAGTTACTGAGGACCTCAGAAATGAGTTATGCACAGAATGGGGGTATGAGCTCTTGCTAGCATATCAGTGGGTAAAGGGTGCACATATGTGTGTGTGTGTGTGTGTGTGTGTGTGTGTGTGTGTGTGTGTGTGTTTGTGAGATAATGTGTCTACACATGGATATGTATGTGTAAGGGTGTTTAAATAGGTGTGTGTGCATGAAGCTCATGTATCTATCATACTGTCAAAAACATTCATTAGATGTGCCGTTTTTAATTTTTCTTCTCAGTTATTATGTCTTCCTTTTGCTTAAACATTTGATTAGTTAATGTATTTATAATTTTTGATGCAGATTGCCTCAGGAACTATATGTTACTATGGATAAATCAATGCATAAGCAATACTCAGGTTATGTATTATAGTTGTGATAGCCTCCCTCTCCAGACATTTATAGAAAATATTTTGCTTTTCAGTAAAAGTAAATTACTCCTTTTTATTTTTAATGTTTCTTTGCTGCTTGACATACATGCTTATATAGGCCTAAACCAATGCTTCTTTCCACATATAGGTTCATAGGTTTATAGGTAGGTACTAGGCTATCTGCCCAAAGGCATTTATAAGCCTAGCCAGAATGTGTTGGCTTTTGCCGCCCCCTTAGATTAGTTCCCTGTGCCTCTGTCCAGCAGAGCCATTGATTTGATCCCCGGGGTAAAATTTTTGTTTCCCATCCACTCGTAAAGGTTTCTCATGAAGAGGGTTAGTGAGGAGCTCTGCCTAATGTAGATTGGAATCTTGTTTCAGAGCATGAGAAGTCTCTGGGATAGGAATCTATCCCTCCAGCAAGTCCTATTTATTGTTGTGGTGAGGTTTAGATCCCTAGAGTGTGTGGCTCAAGAGGATATGGTTTTCTTTAGGTGGAGTATGTCCATCAATTCTGGGTTGGACATGGCCTTGTATGTCAGACAGAGATCACCTCTGAGTAGGCAGTATGCGACTGAATACTGCTGGAATTTCTTCAATCGAGCTGCATAGGGCATCTGTTTGAGGCCAGTAATCCTCTTGGTGACGTACTTCTGTAGTCTTTCCAGCTGTTGCAGGTGTCTTGTAAGGTACATCCCAAAAGGGGAGTTGTACTCTATGATGAGTCTGATGAGTGATGCATAGAGGGGCACAATGACCTCTTTTGATCTGGATGCAAACCCTTTTGTGATTAGGTGGCTACATAGAACAATTTTCTAACTACTTTGGCAATTTTTGGCAATGTGATTATCAAAGGAGAGGTTACTATCTACATGGGTCCCCAGATCTCTTATTATGTCTTATGTATTTAGGGGGCTACCACCTATGTGGTAGTTTGTGGGTACTTTGTTTTTTTCCAAAGGGGATGACTATGCACTTTTTGGCATTTAGCTTGAGGCCATGGTTTTGACACCAGGTATCTGTCTCAGTGAGACCCTTTTGGAGGATGTCTGTGTCCACCAGAGAGTCAATTATAGCCCTTAGTTTGCAGTCGTCTGCGAACATGGTCAGCCATAGTCATTCTGTGCTTGCCTGTACCTCTGAGAAGTATATGCCGAACAGGAGGGGTCCTAGGACTGAGCCCTGGGGAATGCCACTTCTAACCGGTTTAGAGTCAGACCTAGCTCCTGCAACTCTCACCATGTGGGTTCTGTCTGTGAGCCAGGTGGCAACCCATCTCGTGATGTAGGGGTTTATGTTCAGGCTGGTGAGCTTGTCTAAAATACCTGAATGGGGAATGGTGTTGAAGGCCCTTGCGAAGTCTAGGTAGCTGTGTGGACCACCTTTCCCTCATCTAAAGCCTTGTTAACTGTCTCAAAGATGTTTGCCAGGTTTAGGAGGCATGATCTGCCCTTAACAAAGACAAACTGGGTAGGGTCCAGTGTTTGGAGGTTCCAAATGTCTCTGTTTATGAGATCCATGATGATGTGTGCCATAGCCTTGCAGACAAAGCTATTCAGGCATATAGGGAGATAGTTCCCGGCATCTGTTGTGGATCCACCTTTGTGGAGCGGAATAACCATTGCTGTGCGCCACTCTATGAGTACATAACCTGTGGAGAGGCTGAGTTTGAACAGTGTGCTTAGATGAGGGGTTAGTTAATCTTTGAGCTTGTGTAGGACACAGCCTGGGACACCGTCTGGTCCCATTGATGCTTTTTTTGGCTTTGGAAAGGACTGTTTTAACCTGAGTGCCTGTGATTTCAGGACACTACATTCTTCTGGTATGGTTATAGGCCTTTTGGGGGTGAGAGGAGGGTAAAGTTTGCACTGAACCTGTCTGCCAGGATGTTGATGATATCGGTCGGTTCAGTGTATTTTGTGCCATTCTGCACTAGCTCCGAGCAGATTTGAGAATTGCCACTTAGATTCTTGACATAGCTAAAGAATGCCTTGTGGTTATCTTTGGACTCCATGGCAATTTGTCTTTCGAAGCTAGCCTTGGATGATTTTATGAGGGATCATAGGTTCTTGCTGATACTTGATCAGGGATGTCTTCCCTTCTTGGGATTTTACTCTTTTCTGTACTAGTTTCCTCCTTCTTTTGTATAGCTTGTTTATGTCAGGGGTCCACCAGACTGGTTTTCTTTTCTTGGAGGAGTGAGTCTTGGTTTTGCTTGGGATAGCATGATCCATGCATTCTTGTAGGTGCCTGTAGAGTGCATTAGTAAAGGACTTTGCAGCTTGGACAGTGTTATCCTTTGGCATGGGGGCTTTGAAACTTTCCACCTTGTTCTTAAGTAACGTGAAGCTTGCTTTTGAAAAGTTTTTCATGGTGGTTTCTTTGACTAGGGGTGGGGGCAGAATGTGGATATCCAGAGTGATTAGTTTATGGTCAGATCTAACCAGCGAGGGGTGTGGAACACTGGTCGCTCATGTTGGTGATGACTAGGTCCAATACGTTGTCACCTCTGGTGAGGGTGTTGACCAGTTGATCCAGGAGGTTTGAGTTTATAAATTCTAGGAAATGTTGTGCAAGGGAGTTAGTACTCGAGTAGTGATCCAAGTTAATGTTTGGGTAATTGAAATCACCCAATATCAGGGTGTTTGGTAGGACCTTTATGTTTTCCAGTTTTTCCAGAAATGCAGAATGAGGGTCCTGGGACATGGCGGGTGATCTGTAGCAAGCTACAATTTGAATTGCAGTTTTGGCCATTGTTAGTTGCACGTGGATGATCTCTGAAGCACCGTGCTGTGCCACTAACCTGGAGGTGTGGGTATCCTTTATGAATATGGATACACCCCCGCCTTTTGTATTTGGTCCAGGTTTTATGGCTGAAATGTATGGTATGTGTTGCAGCCTGGTACTGCTGGGGTGCTCTCTGGAGCCCTAAACTAGGTTTCTGTTACTGCACATATATTGATTTTCTCCATACTGAGGAGTGCCTTGAGTGCATGTATTCTGAGGTTTTGTACTTGCTATGATGCAGATTTTAGTCTTTTTATAGATGAATACTCTTGACTTAAAAAAATATTTTTATGAATGCTGTTTTCTTGTCATGTATGTAAATATTTCCAAATGACCTTTTAACTAAAGCATATTTTTCTAGACTTTGACATATAAACAGTACTATAAAAAAAAACAAATCAGCCATAAAGGCTTAGCATAGAAAGAGAATGCATTGGATTAAGTATAGAATGGTCTGTACTAGAAAAATTTAGATTTCACCTTTATACTGATTTGTAAATTATAACTGGATCTGACAAAAGGTTCAGACTGTATAAAGAAATTAAAACTTCTTTTTAGAAGACTGTTCTTTGTATCTAAACAAAGTAAAGAACATAGAATGAACACTGGGGCAAAACTGACTTGAGAGCTGCGATACCACATCAAGAGGATACAGACTAAAACAGTAAGACAAATGTTGGAGCTAAAATGCTGATGCTATTGTTGTGGAATGTTTCTGCAGCAGGGATTCCCTCATGGTCAAAGCAAAGGTTTATTTTCAGACAGCTGCAGTGGGCCTGAAAGTACAGCCGATAAACAGAGAAAGAAACTAACAATGTATCTGTTCCTCACTCCTTTGCCGCCCTCCTTTGGTCAGACTATTTTCAGACTGAGCATTTCTAAGTCAAAAAAATGCATCTATTTTGAGCATCTCAATTGTGCCTGTTACTGGACAAGTAACTTTATTTTTTAAATATTATCTATCTATGTATCTATCTATCTATCTATCTATATATATAACTTTATATTTTAAATATTATCTATGTATCTATACATATATATATATATATATGTGTGTGTGTGTATATATATATATATATATATATATATATATGTATTTACATACAAATACTTAAGGTTTTTAGAAGAGTCTTATTCTATTACAACCTACAAGAATTTAAGACTGATAGTGAATTAATAGATAAAGGCAGCCATTCGCATAAAAGGTATGCAAAATGGAAGACTGCAAAAACATAGTTTTATAAGAGATAACAGGCTCTCCAGAACTCCACAAGAATCTGGCATCTTGTATAACTATTATTTCAAATACTTTGCAATAGGCATTTTATAACTATGATGCTAAAAAGCTTTAAGCCATTGCATGTATTGGGTTGTATAGTTATTGTATCTCAATTGTACTGGGATTTTGTAATTAAGTAACCTTTGTATTCTTTTTTGTCCCTCATTCTAGTTTCATGTATTTCTTATTTAAAGTGAATGCTTTCAATTGATTTTATTCTTTTGAATGCAGTTCTTTTTGACCACTTAGACTCCATGATATATCTTTCCATTAACTTTCAGTGCAAAACATTTTGTGTATGTGGCTTTGTCTGTGTAGTGTGTGTCCCTGCTTGTGACCACAACATGCATCAGTATGTATAAATGCATAGATAGGGTGTCCATACTTATATAGATATGTATGCATTATATGTGTATATATATATATATATATATATAGGATATATAGATATATGCATGCATATGTCCACATATACAAACACATACAGCATATAAATGTGTAGCTATATATACATAGGAAGATGCACATCCACTCATTTCAAGACACCATTTTACCAAATACTTCACAAATGTAGACCTGTTAAAGTCTTATATTCGGCTTACCAGACTGGTATGCTACTTAGTCAGCCAAATAAATAATGAAAATGTTTTATTCTTGTGACTACGATTGTATATTTCATGATTAAACCTTGATGTTGCTCTTTCGGTATGCTGCATCATTTTTGTTGGGGGGGGGGGGGGTAACTTATACAATTTACAGGAGTCTGTACTGGACGTAAATGGCAACATGAATGGACACAATACAAAATTATCCTGTCATTGCCAAGCAGAATGTTGTGTAAAAGATACAGCACCTTCCTCCATTGTAATTATGCATGCAAATATCATGACATGTATGAAGGAACAACTAACTATACATACCAATAATTCTTGGTGTGATGCTTAAACATTGATGCAGGTACAGTGTGGAATAAATTGTACATTACAAAATTTGGTCAGCAGCAGCTACAGATGGTCTCTGGGAACACAACAGGAACCATCAAGTTCTTTCCTAAACCTCTATATTCTGGAACTACATTGCTGAGTTCATTAAAAGAACATGAGAAACCTTAGAAGAATATTCAAAGCCTTGACAACCTTCACCAATTTGACAGACAGTTGAAATTGCACTTTTAAAATGTAATGGCTCTTGCTCCATACATAAAGGTGACCATTTATCCCAGGTATCACAATCAATACTACCTTACATCTTAGTTAAAACCTTTCTAGTGTTCGTTTTCTAATAAACAGTTTTTCTGTGTTTATTACTTACTATTAAATGATTTCACTACAATCAGCTGCTACTATTCTATTTTTGTGATATCCCATTGCATCTCTGTAATCTTAAAACACACGTGATACTTATTTGCTAAACTAATATCTAATAAATTCATACAACTTTTTCTTTCATTCATAGAACTATATCGTGGCTGCTTGTAAAACACAGACCAATGTCTATTGTAAAAAAGTGCATATTAATGTTTTGCTGTTTATATCACTTAAAAATGTTCCCTTTTGTAGTTGTTCATCTACTTATAAGTATGTATTTATATTTTAATCATTTACACGTTTACATTAGGTTGCTGCCCAACTATTTGTATATTATCTCTGTATTTATTTCTTGCCTGGGTTTATACTAAAAGGAGTTCTAGGAGTTTACTTGTCTGGATAAGTAAATGCATGCGTACATATACATACATACATACACACAAACATACATAAACGGGTGCAGGTGTTATGGGACACAGAGCAGTACGTTGTGGGGAAAGGACTGCACTCATTCTATCCTTTTAACAAACTGTGAAGCCTTGTAGTCTACAGTGACTTTGTGAAGCTGTCATGCTCATTACTGCACTGTATACATATAAACAAGCTGTAAAACAGCAGGGTTCCTGAACTACACTACGGCACATACTCCATAATGGAATACTTACGAATAAAGGCCTCTAGGTTTATTCAGATATTAAGTGCTATGCCTTACAATACATCGGCCTCTGGCATTTAACAATTTACTACTACTGGGCTGAACAGCAAGACTTTAGTGAGTTGTGCCTTTTTTCTGCCTCCAGGCATTTTATTGATGAATCACAACTTTGCACATAATTAAATATAGATTTACTTCAAACCTCTAAGTTGTATCAGAAAATGCTTAATTTAAGAATGTCTCTACAAATCTGTAATTTACGCCACTTCGTTTACTATTGCTGTATGCTGTGTTTGGCACTTTTTGTTTTTAGCTGAATGATTGTTCATTTTTCTCACTGGAACTAAAAACAGAAGTATTTTGGTATTTGTTGTTTGTTTCTTTGTTTTTGTCAATAGTAAATATTTTGAGAGAACAGTCCCTTTTTGGCATGTTACATTGTTTAGATTTTTGTCTCATTCAAAAAACAAAAGATCCAATTTTACATTTACATTTCCTAGGTCTGACAACTCTGTATCATCAACGTGTTTCTGATGAGAAGTGTTTCACAGAATGTATATTAAACTTTCCTGTCTTACCAAATCCACTGCTGTTTCGAGTTTAATGTCTAGGGTGTGACATTAAAATGTGCATTTAATTTTTCCCTGCTGTTCATTGTTTGTGAAGATGAAAGCTCACAGTAGTATATGTGAAAATGTATGGGAAATGCAATCTCATCTATCATTCTATTATTATATATGAAGGATAAAGCCTGTAACAGATAATTTTTGTGTTACTTAATACAAAACTTGTGTACTAATCATGTTACACTATTTTGACAAGTGTTTCATAATGTAAATTTGGTTATGAGAATGCATTTAGATGAAGACTGAAGAATTAATAGTATACTTTGGTTGTTGAACAAGGCATTAAATCACAAAAGAAAAAAATAAATCAGTCACTTCATGTCATTGAAGCTATTTAGGAATCTGAATTCCATTATTCCAGACTTATAGACAAGTGACGACAAATATTTACAACAGAATTAGGATACACTGAAAGATACTTGCTGTTATGGTATTTCTACTGTATTTGTTTTTATTACTATTAATGACTGTTTTTAAACACTTTGCAAAGTGCTCTGTTATTATGTTAACATTGTTTTAAATTTTCTTTTGAGATTAATTTCAAGTTTGACACTTCTTTAAAAAGAAGCAATGAAAGTTGTGAATAACTTTAAAATGTACTGATTGCAAGACAATGAAAGCTCTTAATTCTCAGTTTGCCATGCCTCTCTTTAACAGTAGTACACTAGTATAACCGATGAACTGCTATATAAATACTTTGCATTTCTCATAAGTCAAATTTACAATTTCCTATACAACCCAATGCCCAAGAACATTTGTGATCAACAAATGTACTTTTGTTGCTGCTTTACCACAACAATTCATCCAACTGCCCATCAAGGCAGTGCTATAAATTAAATATACTACTTTTGGATGAATTTGAACTAGAGTCCTAGCTGACTGAGTGACAGCTGCTTCTTACTTACTCACTGCAGAAACCACAAAATAAAACAAAGACAATACAACAATATATCATAGTAGAACAAAAGGATATAGCAAGTAAAAAGAGTAAGAATGGATTAACAGTTCATCTCTACAAATTCTCAGGCAAAGGATGACATAAATTATCTCAAAATGCATCCAAAAGGTACTTTTTTCAACTAAATGCCAAAAAGACTTCAAGTAGCAACTGTTGTCACTACATATAATTTAAATAACTACTTAAACATTCAAAGGAACCATTCAGCTGTAGAGCTTCATCCCCCCTACACACCCATGCTAAAGTAAGAGTGGGGTGAACAAGTTACTTGCCCCAGGTGTTGACTTGTAGGTGGCAGTAAACAGTAAAAACAAAAAGTTGCAAGGGGACCCTGTCTGAATTTTATGAACTGCCTAAGCTAAAAATAACATCAGTGGTGGCTCAAAGAATATTGTACCTAGTTGACAAAGTTTGGAAGGAGTTAGGGCCATTTGCATTAGTCTGCAAATATCAGTATTTACAAGATGGCTGTGTGCTTTTCCCATTACTCATATGTGCTGCTGCTGCTACTGCAATGTAATAAGAATCATGATGGGATGTACTTACTGCTAATTAAAGTCTTGCTTTCAGTAGTGGTCCTTTACCCATTACCCAAAATACCTAACTCTTTATTTCTTTTCAAGTTCAAGTTTATTTAGTAATTTAAATTCCTAAGCACGTTACAGATACAAAACATGTATATTGTAGGAGCAAGTTGAAATGAAAAGACAATACATGTGTTATATATTAAAACACACACTAATACTAATTAGAAAATGAAGTTTAATGCTCAAAAAATGCTCCAGATATTAAAAAAGACCCTTTTTTCCAGCGAATGTCCAAAGGATGAGAAGAACGGCAACAACGATATTTTTATAGGTTCATAGGTTCATAGGTTCATAGGTTCATACTAGGCTATCTGCCCTAGGGCATTTATAAGCCTAGCCAGAATGTGTTTGGCTTTTGCCACCCATTTTAAATTTATTTTGCTATGCCCTTTTTCGAGGTTAGTATACTGTGCCTCTGTTTGAGCCTTTTGATCCTCTTGGTGAGGTACTTTTGGGGTCTTTCCAGTTGCTGCAGGTGTCTGGTAAGGTACATCCCAAAAGGGGCATTGTACTCAATTATGGGCCTGATGAGGGATGAGTAAAGAGGCACGATGACCTCCCCTGATCTAGATGTGAATCCCTTCATGATTAGGTGGGCTATATAAAATGTTTTTCTAACCACTTTGGCCACATGGTTGTCAAATGAGAGATTACTATCAACTTGGGTCCCCAGGTCCCGAATTACTTCTTCTGTACTTAATGGATTTCCAACTATGTGGTAATTTGTGGGCACTTTGTTTTTGCCAAAGGGGATGACTATACACTTTTTGGCATTTAGCTTGAGGCCATGGCTCTGGCACCAGTTGTCTGTTTCTATGAGGCTCTTTTGGAGGATGCTTGTGTCGGCTGGAGAGTTGATTATGGCGCCCAGTTTGCAGTCATCTGTGAACTTGGTCAGCCACAGTCCTTCCGTGTTGGCCTGTACCTCCGAGAAATATATACCGAACAAGAGAGGTCCCAGGACTGAGCCTTGTGGGACACCACTTGTAACTGGTTTGGAGTCTGACATGGCTCCAGCAATTCTAACCATGTGGGTTCTGTCCTTGAGCCAGTTTGCAATCCATCTAGTGACATAGGGGTTTATATTTAAGCTGGTGAGCTTATCTATAATGCCCGAGTGGGGTATTGTATCGAAGGCTTTTGCGAGGTCCAGGTAGGCTGTGTGGCTTTCTGGTAGTATTTCTGTACAGTGCCTTTCTGTTGTAAAACAAGACCCAGTGCTCACACAAGTGGAGTAAATGTAAATGCTGGTCATCACCTGCTAAATAGTAATACAGCAGTATTAAAACAGCAATAAAAGTGAACACAGCACAGCACTGAAAATAAACACCGGTCTCGCGTTCTCTAGAGATATTGTTGTCTGTTAAACAATTTATCCCAAGTCTGACAATTATTTATTTATTTATTGTCCTTCTTTCTTTTCTGTCCTTTACCATGTTTCCTAAACAAATACCTTATCAAAAAAAAAACCTTTGTAAACTAGTTATATCCTACAACAACATTGCTAGATTTGCTACCGGATCTCCTTTTAGAACCCACCACTGCATTAATCTAAGACAACTTGGCTGGCTCGAACTTCCTAATCAGATTAAACTTCAACAACTACTAATAGCTCACAAAACCTGTAGCAACCCACCAAAACTCCAATACTCACCAGCCTCATTACCCCTTATTATAACCTGAAACATCTACGCTCCTCTAACAAACTTCTGATCAACATTACTACACCTAATAACTCTGCAGGAGATGGCTTATTCTCCAACTCAGTTGGGAAACACTGGAACAAATTACCCACTGATATCACATCCCTGACTTCTCTTCCTATTTTCAAGAAGAATCTCAAATTGTACCTTAATAAAAAATGGCTCTACCCCTGTATTAACCCTGACTAGCTTGCTCTTCTGTCTCCTATCACCCTTTCCCTCTCCCCTTTCTCTACCCAATAACCCAATAAATGTTTTCTAAAGTTCCACAGCTACTCTTTAAGACAGGGAACTTACCCCTTGAACAAGTACTCAAAAGCTTCTTTTCTTTCCTCTCTCCTTATGTGTATGTTTTGCCTCCCCTTCATAAAAGTAACTTTTTTAGCCCTATGAAAATAATCTAATCCTCTACTCATCCTGTTATATCTCTGATACCTTTCCTATCTTTACCCCACCTCTTTCTCACTTTATCCTTCTTTTATTCTAAGCTACCTTTAAAATATTGTTCTTCTGCTCATCTACAAAAAAAAAAAAAAAAAAAAGGTATATATTTTATCTTTTTTAGTTTTTTTCTGTTTACTGATTTGAATGTCTTAACTTTTATGTAGACTTATTTTTTTACTATGTATTAAAACTTGGAGCTTTTCTCCCCGGGCCTGTACTGAAAATGGACATATATCCAGTTAGACTAGCCCGGTCAACAAATGTAAAATAAAATAAAAATAAAAATAAAATCTTTATTCTTTCCCATACCCACCTGTCTCTAATACTTACACTCATACTTACCACTTCCTGCCCACCCTACTTGGGTTGCTCTAGATCTCTTAACCAGCAAATTCCAGACATGCCACTTGTTTGGATGGGTCCCCTGACTTCTAGGGGTGTTTACCTTAAAGCAAATTTAGCTGACATCTGTGGATTTAGGATCCTAATGTGGAGCTCTAGATGTGGAGTGAGAGATTTTTTTTTGTGGCTAGAGGTAGTCAATTTCCCTATCAAGGACAGTGACCTACAGTGATGCCACCCTCAGTTCACAAAATCTACCCACCTAGCAGAGGGCATCATGTCAACTACATAGTGTCTTGGTCTATGCAGTTTCTGATCTTTTCCACTGGTCACATAAGAGGTGTTCTTTCTCTCTCTAACCCCCCCCCCCCCCCCAGATTAAGAGTCCTGGCCATCCACTGCTTCATTTAAGCCATACTCTCCTGGCATGCTCAGGTCTCTGTCAGCAAATATGAGTGCCTGGCGTAAACTAATATGTTCCTTGTCTTTTTTTATTATTATTATTTTTTTTCTATCACCGCACTCAGTTATATGTATTTTCCAGTAAACAATTCTAAGTTAATTATACTAACTGTGTTTTTTTCTCATGTTATAAAATTCCTTTGATAATTACAAAAATAAATACTGAGTATACTTAATTTCAGTATCAAAGTCATTTAATTTTATTAAACTCTTATCTCAGCTGAATTTTAGAATAAAAATTAAGGTAGTCTCATATTTTACATGGCTGCATATCTATTTTTTTTTTCAATTTTATCCATTGTTAATGTTGAATTTATCTAATGCAGTTGCAAGTGTATAGCTAACTTAAATTCTACTGCCTTTCACATTATGCTTTTAAATACTAGGCTATGTCTTAGTTTCATACTATTTAGCTATATCTCACATACTCTGGAACTACTCCACTATTTATTTTTCATATTCCTTAACAGTCATCATATGATTTCTAACCAGTTTAGTCAGATATCAGGGAATTTTTTTTTCATTTGTCAAACTGTATGACCATGTATAAGCTTTTAACACCTGCTTTATTGCAAATGCTGTCTGCCTTTTGCCTGTAATAAGGCTGAAAAAGGACCCTTGGAGCAGTTCACTTACCCAATTTAAATAATAAATGAATAGCACTATTGATTTTACAAATGATGAAGACAACTATTCTGCAGTTCACTAAGTTGTATAATGTGAGGGATAGAGATTATTTGCTGCATATAAATTGCATTCAGTGAACCTGTAACCAGTGACTGTGGAACCACTGACCAGTGTGCAATCTCCTATTGCATTTGCTTCAGACAGATAAATGCAGAAAATTATGGGACTGAATAGAATGTTTTCAACAAGAGCATTAATTACAATATATTATGAGGTAACAATCTCAGCAGCATAGTCAGTTTTTTAGAACCTGAATCCTTTAACATACTGTACTTCTGACATCAGTAACCAGTAGGAACTGTCATTATATCTCAGACTAAATGCTCCATTTTTGCTAGAGTATTAGAAAAAACAGCCTATATTAAGAATGTTGAAGGTCTGGAAAAAAATAACAGTGCTATTAGCGAATTCTTTATCTATTTCATTTTTCATAGAATTTACAACACTGAATATGAATGGAGATGAAATATAAAAGACTTATGACACAATAGTGCTGAATGTCTATCTACAGGATTCAATGAATCCCATCACATTACGACACGAGGAAACTGACAATGTATTGTCCAAGTATAGACTCTTTTCAAGTAACTGGGGATAGGGCTATAACACAGTATGGCCAATAAGTGCTATCTTTGCAAGAAGAGAAACAGAAAGTGAGATATTACATAATGTTATCTTCTCAGCTGAACACCATGCAGAGATATACAGAATATCTGAGAAAATGAACTACTTTTTATTATATTTTACGGTCAGAAAAATAACTAACTCTTGACAGATGGGGGGGGGGGGATCACTCACCGTCCATTATGAACATATTGGGATGAAGTAGTTCTAAAGCAGACAGAGGCATATTATGGGAAAATAGCTGACTCATGTATGGTATCATCCTGTCATCAAGAAAGTAAATTGAGTATAGCAGGTGGTGATTTTACTGGCTGAATAGGTTCCACAGAAAAACAGACAAATGACTTAACAACACCAGGAAGTTTGCAAATTCAATTCAAAGATTAACAGTTTCCCCACTGAATGATTTCAATCAGCTGAATGTTAAGGAAGTCTGAGAAAGAAACCTGCCTGCGCTAAAGAGAACAATGTAGACCAGTTCAAAAAGTCATTTATTAGGATTTAAGATAATTGGGATTTATCCAGCTGCAACACAGACCCCTCTGACGTTTAAAGCTCAGTGTACTTATCCAGTGGTTGCTATTATATAGTTACACTAAGGGACCCCCACCCAAGCATAGAAATTTGGCAGTGACAACGCACCACTATCTCTGGAGTAAATGTATTAGTAAAGACCACTGAACATAGGGGAAAGTATCTAAAAATGTGAAAGCATCAAACAAAGGTCAGGAGTGTTTCTAAGAGTGTAAGTATATATTTGCAAGGGACAAGCAGCTAAAGTCAATGAAGTGATGGGCATTACAAGACTGAGGCATTTTCTGGGTAGTACTAGGGTACCTTAAGTAGATGGGGGGGACACCATACTTAGCAGATGCTATACAGGACTGGAAATATAGACTGAGACCTGTAAGAAGTCCTGTCTGTGCACTATTTTGTGCCAAATTTGTTATTTATAGGTGGCTCAGGACACTATGTTTGGAAATACCATGCTTTAGAAAAGTACTAAATAATGCAGAAAATGCATAGGCACATAATTCAGATTAATGAATACAGCATACCTTACATACATAATGTTTTAAGACACATTTTTCTTTTTTTTTTATTAAGAAATGCCCATTTATGTTTCACTTAATAATAACATCTTAGTTTTTTTGGCATGCATTCCTTCTTAAATACAAGAGAAACAAGTGTATTTTGTATGAAAAAATACAAATACAGTGTGTTTATTTCAGTTTCTGTAAAACAAAGACAACGTGAGGTTAATAACATTTTAAAATGTCATAAGCGCAAGTTTGCTTTTAAAACAAAGAACATCATTCTCAGAATTACAAACGTCTCATTTTGCCTCCTGCCTGTTCCAAACTGAAATGGCATTAGCACAAATCATTGGAAGACTTTCTGTTACTAGTAGCATCATGAGGATAAATTAGAGTGAATTGTTTTCTAGGTGTTGTTGCACCAAGACCCCTGCTTTTAAATCTCCACTTGTAGCAAAATATCTGCATTTAAATACTAGCTTTGTAACATTTTAAGTTTCCTTCCAGAGGAACTTTCTTTCAAAAGAGCTTGGTTACCTTATAGACACAAGGTGCTAGGTTTGATTCTCACATGGGGTAATTGACTAGGCTTACAATGGCCCACAATGACAGTTAGCCTAGTACTAATCTATGTACTTATGTCATTAATGACTTTCATAACTGGTAAATATAAATATTCACTTTCATTTGTTTTATAATAATCTCGCTGTGCATGAAGAGGTACTATATCACCTCCCAAAACTATCAAAATAATAATTTTGTTAGGTTTGCATCTTGTGTTGAATTACAACATATTTGCATTTATATTTATTTTTTATATATTTATTTTTTCTCACGTTACCTGCTTTATTCTTTTCAGGGTCATCAGTGAGCCAAAACATATTCCAGTGCTTAATTTATTCAAGGAAGAGAAACAAATACTATACAGGATGCCAATGTACTTCAGAGCATACAATCATACACACAGAATGCATACCTACATAGAATTTGAAAGATCATCAGTTCACCTTCTTTTTGCATGGAGACCATAATGCCCAGGAAAAGCTCAACTGAAAACAGGGACATGCAGACTCCCCACTGAAGAATAAAACTGGAAAACCAACACTAATTGCTGCAAGGCTGTACTATGCATCAAAGTCTATCTGCCAGAAACTGATAATTAGCAAAACAGCCTTGCATTAACATTAGACCCCTTGATTTGAGTACAATAAACTTGCTCATCTAACTCATGTCTGAATTCATTTTCACTGACACACTACACTAATGACTTAGAATAAAGATTCCTGTCTAACAACAAAAGCTCTGAATTTAAATTTTATAATTGCAAGTTATGTATAGAGAAGTTAATTGACTGTGTCATCAAATTTATTTACTTATTCTATTTTGACCAGGTTAGTTTGACTAGGGTAGTAGCCTCTTTTCAGGGGAGGCCTGAAGTGGAATTTATACTAATAGCGGGAAATTTGGCCACAGCATCAGGGAAGTTATCCTCATCTTTGGAGCTGCTAGACAGTTACAGAGAACTCTTGCAGCAGCAAGTAAGAGGGCTAAAGCAAGCAAGCAGCAACATGGACAAGGAGAGGAAAGCTTTGCAGAGTTTGGAGGTGGAAAATGAGAACTTGGAGAAAGATTTGTTCAATATGGAGTAAGATAATGCACATAAATATTATTGTAGTGGTACAGATTACAGAAATGATATCATTAGGGCCTATGGATGATAACCGAGCAGGATGATCCAAGCAACAGTACACCTATTTCATGGGGTTAGAAGGCAGATAACTTTTTTCAGAATTGTTGATGGTGGTGATATGAAAAAGGAACTAGGTGTTGTGGCAGCTGGGAATGCAGCAATTAAAACGTATGTAGCAGTAAAAGTCAAAAAGAGGAAAACAGAAAAAAATGAGAAGGAGTCTGGTTTTGTGGCAACAAAGACTGCAGTAATTAAAACATATGCAGCAGTGACAGCAGGTAAAAAAGGACAGCAGCAACAAACTGTAAGTAAAACTGTTTTTAAAAAAGGAGAGAAGAACAACTGTGAGAATTGTGACAAAGGGAGATACTGCCTGCCCATCTAGATGGAATTTTGTAAATAATTATATGTCACTGGTGAATATCAAAATGATTTGTGTAAGGTGCTTGTGTTACAAATATATTAGAACTGTATGTCATGTGTATATCAAACTAGGTTTGTACAGACATGTGTGTTGAAAACATATTTTATAAAGTGCTTGTGCTTAAAATGTAACCATAGCATGCTCTACTGGAATAGAACAGAAATGTACATGAACTATTGCAACTGTTTAAATGTATATATATTAACAGTAGAAACTGGAACACAGGAGATTAACTTCAGTCCAGCAAAACTTCAGAAAAATAACTAAAATTAAATTACTTCACGGCTAGGCCTTAAAAAGATGGTATCTTTCAGTTTCAATGCAGCAAGAAGTCTAAAACTAGGGAGCTTTCTGTATTGCATTGGAAGTGTTTTATTGTTTTATGACTTCCAGCATTTGCAAAAGATCTGAGGAAAAGCCCTTGTCTATATATTTTACAGATAGATGCTAAATGCTACCAACTGCCATCAATGGTTGTTTTATGCCTGGGGACTAGAAGTCAGCTGACAGGAAATTATGTCATTCTGCAAGCTAGCCTACCAGTAATATTTGACATATTAGCTTGAGAACTCTCTGAGAGAGACACGACATTCTGTATTCTGTCTTTGACCTGACAACTAGAGAAGCTCCATTCACCACATCTGCATTGCTCTGAGGAAGTAAGTTACTAGGGAACAGTATAATTCTCTTAGATATAGTCAGGAATATAGCAAAGCTTAGCTAGATATTTTTCATTATTTATTGGAGACTGCCCTGCAAGAACTCTGATGTCACTGTAAATATATATTTAGCATTGTCTTGTTCTTTTATTATTTATTATTAAATATATTTAAATATTTCACTGTGGCTGATCTGTCTAGATATATTTTAGTTCTGAGAGTACTTACATATTTATTTGGTGACACTGTGGCCCACTCCTAATAGCCTTGCTCTTGGTCAAACTACCATTTGTCCCAGTCCCCTTCAATAACACACATCACACCAAATGACATTTGACGATCTTTATTAAATTTCCATAACATAGCTTTGATCATCATCTTTATTAATTACAACTATTATCTTTATTCCACTAATCCCCCTACTGGCTGTTGTGCATTCCCTGGCTCTTAGCGTTTCGCTGTGTCCTACGCTTGTGATCCAGCCCATGCTGCTTTACCCTACTGAATTGCTCCCTACTGGAAGGCCACACTAAAGAAACCTCAACCAAGGACATTCTTAAAACAATTTTGACTCCCTTCTTCTCCCAGCAAGGAACTTGTCTTGGAACTTGTGATCCAGCCCATGCTGCTTTACCCTACTGAATTGCTCCCTACTGGAAGGCCACACTAAAGAAACCTCAACCAAGGACATTCTTAAAACAATTTTGACTCCCTTCTTCTCCCAGCAAGGAACTTGTCTTGGAACTTGTGATCCAGCCCATGCTGCTTTACCCTACTGAATTGCTCCCTACTGGAAGGCCACACTAAAGAAACCTCAACCAAGGACATTCTTAAAACAATTTTGACTCCTTCTTCTCCCAGCAAGGAACTTGTCTTGGAAGTATGTGTTATTCCCAACCTTGTAAAACTTTCAAGTAGTAGATACCTACTAGTAGGTCACAGTGTGCCTCCCTGCCAGGTTAGCCTGCAGCCAAACCTCCCCTTATCCACCCCTTTTGGTGTCTTTTGACCAACCCTCCCTATCTATTTCTACACTTTTACTGTCTCACAATAAGCTGCCTCCCCCTTACTGAATATTAAGAGTGTGTTGCTTCTAACTAACTGCCCACTAGGTGGTGCTCCTCTACCTCCCTACTGTCCCTGCTTCTCCTGCCACTCTCCTCCTCATCTCACCTACCTAGTTCCACTGCTCCCCTTCTGCTGCCCTCTCCCCTACTATCTCTCACTGGACTACCTTTCCACAGTTTGTCTTCCACTCAGCAAACACCCATCTCAATCCCTTCTCACAACCTACTATCTTCTCCTACTGTCATTCTTCCATCTCCATACCCACAACTCTACTTCTCTGACACTCTCTTAACCTACCACACATCTCAGCAAACTTACCTTCTGCTCTTTCTCTCTCTCTACTGATTGACTTCCACCACTTCTTCTCCTTCTCTGGGCTCTTGTCTCTCACCTTCCACCTATCCCTTCCTTTTAACATACTATTTTCCCTCTTCTGATCCTAGTTTCCTTACTCCACTCTCACTACATTCTGCTACCTTTTACTCCAGAACTGTCTCTCTTGTAGCATTGTTACTCTCAGCCACTACTCTGCAGCTGGACTCGGTATGTACTCTCCTTCCTTTTCTATCCTCTCACCCCTTCCCCCTCTTGCCTAACTTCCGCCCCCCACTCTATATAGCTACCTCATTCAAGGAGGCGCCATCTTTATTCCACTAATACCCCTACTGGCTGTTGTGCATTCCCTGGCTCTTAGCGTTTCGCTGTGTCCTACGGTAAGTGTATTTATTTATTTATGCTGAATACAGTCTAACAGCAGAATGTAATGTTTGCCTGTTTCACCTGTTTTGCTTTTGTTAAAGTGAAGTGCGTATATTTTTCTCTCCAGCTAGAAACGCCTATCTTAGCTTAGCGTTTGCACGTGGTGACTATCTCACAGCTGTTTTCTGTTTTTACTTTCGTTTGGCTAAGCTTGCTCACTGGCTACAGACGCTGATAACATAGAAGCGCTCTGCTTGCGGAGTCTATACTCAGCCGTTAAAGCTTGCATTTCTTACTTTCATCTTTATGTTGGCATATTATTGAGACTGATGCTATTTGTCATTTGGATAATCTAGCTCACCGGCTACATACGCTGATTATATAGAACGCTAGCATTGCGGAGCCTATATTTAGCCTTTGGGAGCTTTTTTCATACCTTCATTGTGAGTTACATGTTGTTGTGATTTTTTTAGTTGGGCATTTCGGATAATCTCGCTCACTGGCTACAAATGCTAATTGTATAGAGCGATAGCATTACGGAGCCTTTATTTAGCCATTGGGAGCTTTTTTTTCTTACTTTCATTTATTTTGGTTGTATTATTACTAAGTGTATTATTTGTCGTTCGGCCACGATTGCATACCGGCTGCAGACGCTGAATTCATAGAGCGCTCTGCTAGTGGAGCTTTTCGTTCAGCCGTTAGGAGCTTGTTACCTTACTTCATTTGATTTCTAGTGTGTTACCTTAACAGCTATATCTCGTTGTTGTATTTGTTGTGTTTGTTTAATTTTAACGACAACAGTCTACACTCCACTGTTCCTATTACCTAGCATTTAAACAAAGTTTATGATAGTGCAATATGCACAGCTGATACTTAAACAGTGATAACTTTTATTTACAAGTCTAACTCATTAAACTGAGCTGATGCTAGATGTAATTTCAACATTACTGTAACCTAATAGAATGCATTGATTACTGCTCAGCTACCTAGGGTTTGCTTTCGCTGTCCCTGTAAATTGCTCTGTGGGGCGTTTTATTTTTCCCAACTCCTGTTTTATATCTTGATAGACTCCTAACCTAAGTCCTCTTTGCTGCTTTATCTAAATTCATTATTTAGTAGACCTGTGCAACCTTTTAAAGTGACATTTGGATGTTAACTGTGTGAAAACCTGTGTTTGAGATGCATTTGAACTTGGTAGAGTTTTTTTTTGCATTCTGCTCACTATTGCTACATTATCCTACTCATTAATTGCTAACCTGTGTTATAACTAGTTACATTCTATGTAGTTATACCTGGAATCTTATAGAGTTTATCATATTTGATACAATCTAACATTCTTTCATCTCTGCTTTCTACTTAGAAAATATCTAGTACTGTTATTACTGTATGCTTGTGCACACTTGACTGTTGTCTGCCTGCTACATAACATTTCACTCAATCACATAATTTGTTTTATCTCTCTCTCCTGTGCATTTTCCAGCTTGTGATCCAGCCCATGCTGCTTTACCCTACTGAATTGCTCCCTACTGGAAGGCCACACTAAAGAAACCTCAACCAAGGACATTCTTAAAACAATTTTGACTCCTTCTTCTCCCAGCAAGGAACTTGTCTTGGAAGTATGTGTTATTCCCAACCTTGTAAAACTTTCAAGTAGTAGATACCTACTAGTAGGTCACAGTGTGCCTCCCTGCCAGGTTAGCCTGCAGCCAAACCTCCCTTATCCACCCCTTTTGGTGTCTTTTGACCAACCCTCCCTATCTATTTCTACACTTTTACTGTCTCACAATAAGCTGCCTCCCCTTACTGAATATTAAGAGTGTGTTGCTTCTAACTAACTGCCCACTAGGTGGTGCTCCTCTACCTCCCTACTGTCCCTGCTTCTCCTGCCACTCTCCTCCTCATCTCA
Organism: Protopterus annectens; assembly: GCF_019279795.1. Classification (NCBI taxonomy): domain Eukaryota; kingdom Metazoa; phylum Chordata; order Ceratodontiformes; family Protopteridae; genus Protopterus; species Protopterus annectens. Next base: position 1,040,139,730 of record NC_056735.1, read on the forward strand.
CCTACCTAGTTCCACTGCTCCCCTTCTGCTGCCCTCTCCCCTACTATCTCTCACTGGACTACCTTTCCACAGTTTGTCTTCCACTCAGCAAACACCCATCTCAATCCCTTCTCACAACCTACTATCTTCTCCTACTGTCATTCTTCCATCTCCATACCCACAACTCTACTTCTCTGACACTCTCTTAACCTACCACACATCTCAGCAAACTTACCTTCTGCTCTTTCTCTCTCTCTACTGATTGATTTCCACCACTTCTTCTCCTTCTCTGGGCTCTTCCGCTCCGTTAAGCCCTACGCGCTCACTCCGCTCCCCTACCCTACCCCCAATTCCCACCCACCCCCAGTGACCCTAGACTTATACCCGCCTAGCCACTCCCCCAATATTCTCACCTCCAATCACATTTCCAGCTTCATTCCTACCTACTAACTCTCTATTACTTATTACAGCCACACCCATCCCCTACCATCCCACTTTCAACTAAGTTCCAACCCAGTTAAGCGCAACAAACTTAATATGCCTTTCACTCTTAAACTACCTTTCTCACTGCTACTACTTAACATCCTTCTTTTCTACTACACCCTCACTTCCTACGAGTATCTCACTCTCAACAAATCTCCTAAGTTATCTAAACACACTACCACTGTCCTACCTAAATCTGAACAAACCTTTACTAACCTCCTGTCTACCTGTCCTTTCCTTACCCCTCACTATCACAGAATACTTCATAACAGGTATCTCACAACAAAAAAGTACTACCTAATTATACCCCTTAAAAACTCTAAAGCATGTCCACTCCCACTAACACTCCTACTGTTACACGGGACATTCATCCCAACCCTGGGCCTGATAATCCCATCAACCACTCCTCACTAACCAAACTACCAACCACTTTAGTACTCCTTTCTCTCCTAACTCACTTACAATAGCACACCTAAACATTCGAAGCATTAACAACAAAATCACACAACTGCATGCTTTAATTGACCTCTACGCATTTGATATCCTCTATCTTACTGAAACCTGGCTTAAACCAGGGACCAAAGACAATGAAATTACCCCACCTGGATATAACATTTTAAGGCAGGATCGCCTAAACAAAAAGGGTGGAGGAGTTGCCTTACTCTATAAATCTGAACTACAGGTGTCCTCAATCGACTCCCTGCCTCCCTTACCTGCAAATGCTGAAATACTCTTCAGCAAATTCCAAATAAATAAAAGCAAAGCCATCTATATAATATGTTCCTATATCCCCCCTGGCAACAACTTAAATACACTTGAAAACATTCTTAGCTGGCTCTCCGAAACTTTCCTCAGGAAACCATAATACTAGGAGACTTTAATATTGATTGGAACTCCTGCATAACACCAAAACCCATCTCTCACCTTAACCTCTTCAATTTTCAACAAACCATAAACTCCCCAACTAGAATTAACAAACGACCAATAAACAAGCCATCCTGGACTGGATATTAGTCAACAATAATCACCTCTTATATAAAACAGGAACACTCCCAGACAAAATCAGCGACCATCTCCTCACCTACATCACTAAACAAAAAAATAACAATTTCAAACAGGCTAGCTATCGTACTATACGTAGCAAAAAAACTTTAACCTTCCTTCTTTCCGAAATGAACTCAAAGAATACAACTGGTCAGCTCTAAAATACCTCCCCCTAGATGAAGCTGTTACCCTATTCAACAACACATTTCTCAATATCCTTGACCATCACGCCCCCTCTCGCTTAATCAGAATAGGATCCAAAGCAGCCCCTTGGCTTTCTAAAGAAACCAAGCAAACCATGCTATTAAGGAACAAACTATGGTCAAAATGGAGAACAACAAAACCAAACTGACCATCAAAACTTCAAACAACTTAGAAATAGCACAAAAAACTCACCTATCTTGATAAAAAAATTATTACCTTCAATATCAGCAAAACCAAAATCTTAGTCCTAAGAAATTCTGGTCAGGAATCAACAAATTGCTCCATCCAGGGAATACCAAAACACCTACTCCAACTAACCTAGCTCAAACCCTCCCAACATAATTGCCAATACATTCAACAACTTTTTCTCTGAAACAGTCACCTCACTAGCAAACACCATGGCTCCCCACTTCCCTCAAAAGACTTCTCCTCAAATAGATACCCCCACACTAAAATTTAAGACAGTCTCCACTACCTACATATGTAAATTACTCTCAAAGCTGAAACCATGCACTCCATCAGCCGACCAACTACCAGCCGAATATCTACAACTAGCAGCAGCAGAACTAGCATACCCAGTCTCCATCTTAATTAATAGAACAATAACCGAATCAACTATTCCTTCCCTCTGGAAGGTCTCCCACATCATTCCTCTGCATAAAGGAGGAAACACTAATGAGCTTACGGATTTCCGTCCCATAGCCCTTCTATCACCTCTATCTAAAATTATGGAACGTTGTATACACCAACAACTTTTAAATCATCTCTTACATAATAGCCTACTAGCAGACTCCCAACACGGCTTTAGACCTTTCCATAGCACTTCTACTGCTCTTCTCTCCTTCACAGACAATATCAACAAAAATCGCAATAACAACCTTTTCTCCTCTGCTTTATTTCTCGACCTGTCTAAAGCCTTTGATATGGTGAATCATCAACTTCTGCTACACACTTTGAAATCTCTCTCACTTGACTCTATGGCATTGCACTGGTTTGACTCTTACTTGAAGGATAGAAAACAAGTTGTGCTTTGGGCCAGCCATCTATCTTCTCAGCTCCCAGTCACTATCGGTGTCCCTCAAGGATCCATCCTAGGTCCCCTTCTTTTCTCCATATTTATCAATAACCTATCTATTTCACTCCCAACATCCACATGTATTCAGTATGCAGACGATTCAACTCTCATCTGCTCTGCTGGATCTCCATCTGAACTCCATTCTTCTTCCCAAAAGTCTTTACAGCAGCAGAAAAATGGTTCCAACATATCTGTCTCCTCCTCAATCCCAAAAAAACCAAATTATTACTTTTCTCACCTACCCCTAAGTCTACCCCCTTCTCCTTCTCTATTGTTTCTGATAATGGCACTATCATTACACCTGACCTTTCAACTAAACTGCTAGGTTTTACAATAGATAATCAACTGAACTTTGATTCCCACATTAACCTAACCATCAAAGCTGTAAATAAAAGATAGGTGCCCTCTATAGACTTAAGCCCTTTCTTACACCGACTAGCAGGGTGTCTCTAGCCCAAACACATCTCATCTCTACATTACTGTATGCCTCCCCATCCTTTATCAACCTTTCAAAATCAAACCTTCAGAAACTTGCCACAACCTACCATAACATTGCCAGATTTGCCACAGGTTCCCCATTTCGTACCCATCATTGTGATAATCTCAAACAACTCAGCTGGCTTGAACTTCAAAATCTAATTCTCCTCCACCAGTTAGTTATCACCTATAAAATTCTCCATTACCCTAATAATACACCAATACTTAATAACCTTGTCACCCCCTACAAGAATCTTACTTCCCTCCGCTCAGCAAACAAACTGCTAGTCACTACTCTCAAATCACACAATAAAGCTGGCGACTCCTTGTTTACAAATGTTGTTGGCTCTTACTGGAATAAACTTCCCATAGAACTGACCTCCCTAGGCTCATCAAAACTTTTCAAGAAACAACTAAGGCACCATTTCAAATCCAACTGGCTATGCCCTTGTTCTAATCCTGACTGACTTTAGTGCCCAACTCTCTTTACAACTCCCTCCTCTACTTTCTCTGCTTGTCTCTACTACTTGTATCACTCCTCCTCTGTAGCTCACCTTATATCCACTTAGATATTACTTTTCCTATAACATCTTTTCTCTTTACTCAATACACCTCTGGATCCTGTCATCTACCCTCTCACTTACACTCACACTTTGCTCCCTGCCATGCAATTCTATTTCTTAGAACTGGTGCCCTGGCACAAATGTATTATCTTAGCTGTCAATACTATATAGTATAGACCTTTGTATGTGCTACCTCTTTCTTCCTTTCTTTTCAAAACTTACTACTCCTGCTTCTCCTAATAACATGGGATTAGGAATTTCTACTCAGTATTTAGTATTTTAAGTATTATACATATTCTGTAAAAATGATGTAATTCAAGAACTGTACAATTCTGTAAATATGTTTCTGTATTGTTAATATCCTACATTCAATTAGTTCATCAATCCTTATAAGTTGTATCGTATAGTAATGTTTTTTATGTAATGTACCAGTTATAGTGGAGCTTTTCTCCTCGGGCCTCTGCTGAAAATGGACATGTATCCAGCCAGACTAGCCCGGTCAACAAATGTAAAATAAAATAAATAAATAAAAACTATTCATGATATAATTGATTCTAAATACAGCATAACATCCTTGTAATGTTAATCAGGGCAGTGTACCTACTCACACTGCCCCAGTAAGTAGCGTCCATACCTCTACTTACTTTACTTATGAAGCAGTGTCCCATCTCACTTCAATGTTAATCAGGGCAGCGTACCTACTCACCCTGCCCAACAAGCAGGGTCCATACCTCTGCTCACTTACTTTACTTATGAAGAAGCATCCCAACTCATTTCATACACCATCCATTGAATTACCTTCCACCAAATAAGCACCATCCTTACCTCAGCTTGCTTATCTATTCAGCAAGCTTCCTGCAACTACTCATTTCCTTTTCCCAGATCCTTGAAATGAACATCCAGACATCAGAGGTGGGAACAGATGAGGGCAAGCCTATCCCTTTTCTCCGCCAACCAGCCTGACCAGGCTGTTCCACCTCCCCTCTACTCAAAATTGTTCAACCCACTTCCCATAAAGGGAAGGATCAAGCCAAACATTATTAGGTGTACCCATCATCTGTAAAGCACCTTAAAATCCTGTCAAACTCCTTTGCCATGCCATCATTGAAACACACCCTAATGAAACTAAATAAAGTAGGATTACAGTGATCCTGTTGTAGCACCGGAACATCCACACCAAGAGAACACATACCCTTTTAGCTTGCTGCCTTCAAATCTGAAATCATGGCTCAAGCTGAATGTATTGACAGCTTAGAACCACAACAAAACCACAAACTATAACCCCTTGAACTCAAGATGGCACCCAGTCAAATAACTAGTAGCAAGTCTCACACCCAAAACCCTGTTAACCGTAACATATCACTGTAGGCCCATCCACTACCCAGTTCTATATGTGCAACAACTCCATTACTGTAGGGAACAGTCTAACTCCAACTTTAATGTCGTACCTTAGCTGGCAAAACAGCACCCCTTGATCTAGTTCCCGAAAACCCGCCTATGCTCAGCAACAAAATACTCTACACACCCAGACATAAACACCCCCAGTTCACTCATTTCCAAACCATTCTTAACCCATTTGGCCCTAGCCTTTCCACTGGAGAGCTCCTTCCTTATATTACCTATACCGCTAGTAGGCATGTGTAACCTCCTTGCTTGCCACTGCTTCCATCATCTCCGAATGCCCTGTGTATCATCACAACTGGTACTCAGCACACCACCATCTACAAAGAAAAGAACAAAATTAAACTCGCTAATATGTAAAGAGAAGGATCCACCTTATACCCACCTATTCCAAATTATAGCCACAGCATTCCAAGACCCCATCTGCAAGAAAGAAAAGACATATAAGTCATCCAAAATACATAACACACATTCTAAGACATCTGCAAGGACAACCTATCCTGCCAACCCGGGAAGGAATGTACCACCGCCACCCACATCTATGACAAAGCAACCAAAACTGAAGCTATGCCTCCAATGCTCTATCAAATAGCCTCGTCCTTTGTCCCATTTCACTCCCTCATTCTGCCAGATCCTAAGGCTCTCCTAACTTCTCTGTTTCTATACCATGTGCTTATGCTCCTGTTCAGACTGTAATGCCTCTACTCTTAACTCTCCCACTATCTTTCTTCATCACCAACTTTCTGGCTATTATTTCCTAACTGAAACCAACATTTTATTTTTATGTACTATAACAGTCAATGTCTTAGACTGCACTACCTGCATACTACTTTTGGACACATAGATTATGTATACGATGAGAGTGACTATTATTGTATATAATGTTTAACTTGATAGAATTGTCTAACTGTGTAGTATATATTGCAATATCCTGTAACATAGTTTATGTTCTTTACACTTATTTTTTATAGTATTCCTACTGACTATGGGAGTAAAGTCAGAGCTAATTGGTCTGCTAATATACTGACTGTGGCATTCATACTGACTATGGCAGTAAAGTCAGAGCTAATTTGTTATAGACCCTCAGGTTACAGGTAGTACTAGATCTGCTTCCAACATATGCATGCTGATATATGGTTTAAAGTCATTAAACATTCTACGACAGTCCATATACTGTAATAATCCACAACCTGTCATCTCGCCAAAAGTCTCAAGAAAAACTTGGTTTCTGGAAAATGTACAGTAAAACAAACCCATCACTCCAGCCACCCTACCAAATTTGAAAGAGAGCTATATGTGAAATCATAGCTCTCAACTTTCCATCTCCAAAATGAGAAACACTAGCCCTCAAAATGTGGAAAACATGGGCAAGATGTGACTTACAATCAACTTCAGCTAGGAAGGTCATAGGATAGATAAAAGACATGACAAAGCCTCTATTAATGGGGGAAACAAGGATACAAAATTAGGGACAGATTAGCTATTGCTCTTATAACTAAAGAATTTACCAAAATAACATGATTCTTGTTAACATGCATTTCCTGAAAGAACTGAAGTCTGAAACCAAAATTTATATCATATTTAGTGAGTTAATCCAAAGTAATTGCAGGAAAACTACAATTTTGTGAGGGACAGACGCCCCCCCCCAAAAAAAAAAAAAAAAAAAAACATTTCCTGTCCCTTTCAGCTAGATTTTGTATGTTCAGTAACATGGCATCCTTCTGTCATTCCCACTTATTATGGTAGAATATGTATCACTTCTGAATATCACCTTTATCTGGTTAATAGACAATAGACTATTCAAAAACAAGCCACCTCCACACTGCACTGCCACCACCATCTAGCAACCCCAATTCTAGTGAATCACAAATGGCAAGAAACAACTCTGCCCACAAACCAAAGCATCAGACAAGACCCAATCCCTTTTCCATCAAAATTATTACATACTCCTCTAATAAACCAATAAAGTTGCTAGCATACCAGGACTTGCTTCAACATGCCTTTCATTAAGGATCTGAAGTCTGAAACTGAAATGTACATCATTACTTAATGCCTTCAGTTGTCTGATATTTCCTGTGATCAGCCAGAAGCCACAGAAGTATGAGGAACAGGCCAAAGTATGAGTTGAAAATCTGGACATTCTGCTAAATTGCTAAACTGCACAGCCAGAAAACCACAAATTTATGAGGAACAGACCAAAGCATTCAACCACCTTTCATTTTTGATTACTTATGTAAGCCTAAATATATTTGATAACGTGTTAGCTGAGTGCTAACTGCTCCTATGCAATATGCGTAACCAGGTAACTTCTATCACCTTATCTCGACACCATTAAGAAACACCAACACCATTGTACAACCATACCTGTATGCTACGAACAGTGAGACAAATGGAGAAACAAAGGGCACTAACTGCAAACATTGCTCTCAGCAAGTTGGGTAGTAATGGGCCTTGCTTTAACATAACTTTGAAAGGTTAGGACGTATGACAGAAATATACAGCCATATTTTACCTATCTAAAGTGGAATTTGGCGCAATACTGGGTCTTAGACATAGAAGTACGATGCTACCGTTTTATGAAGGTAAGCCATACTGCCAGCCTGAATTGCTTACCAGGACATTAATGCATAGACCGTGCGATACCTAAGTGCCTGCATAAGCGCAGAACAACGATGCCCTATAGCCTGCGAAAAACTCACAGGGAACCATAAAACAAAGCCACCAATGAGTTAACTGAGAAGAAACACAGGAATGAGCATGATCCCAGAACGGCAAGCAGCCCTGTGAAAAACCCACGAAAACCTGCAACCACCATGATAGCCCCAAGAGAGCTGAAACATAGCCAGGACTGCACAAAATTCCTACCCATGACCACCCACACCAGCAATGACCAGTGGAGGAAGAAGAAACAAACAAAATAAATAATAAATAAATAACTAAACACTGCAGCACTCTGAGTGCCCGACCACCAAAAAATGACCATACTCTGTGTACCAGCAATTACCGGCAAACCACCATTTTCCACATTCTCTCCAAGACAAGGAAACAAGCACAAACTACCACTACACCCTACCCGCCCTTGCACTACACCCAACTAGCAGTTTTACCTTGGCTCGTTCCTACAATATCATCCGATGAAGCAAAAGGGGCAGCATGCATTCTCTGATGGGATGGAGTCCGAGGCCCATCTCTCTGTCACCAATCATGCAAGCCCCACACCTGCCATCACCACTGCCCATGCTCCCCCTCGCCCATCTGATGAAATAGTCACCCACACAACCACAACCTCGATGCCAAGAAAACACCAAAGTGATACTAGCCTGCGAAAAGAACCACAACCATGATCCGAAGGGCAATGTTATGCACTCCAGTCAGTCAGTGCCGCCACACCAAAGCACCACGCCAAATTAAAGTTCAAACCCAGAAACAAACTGCCACTGCAAGACCCCCCCCCCCAAAAAAAAATTGAGCTATATAGCCATCACTCACTTCCCCTGCCTGTCCACAACCACCAAACCAAGGCCTACCTTACCAGTACACCTAGGTCATCTCGGACGTAAACCTGTCATCTAGCAAGTTCACGCCAAAATGTGATTGCTTAACCCACTACACTAGACTAAACCTTTTAAGCCCCTCCCCATCATTATTTCATTTCCTCCCAACTATCCCTGCCTCCACTTAAACCTTTCACCTCCCCAACCCACTTAACTCCTCCTAATATTAACCTAATCCCCCATGAAGATGTCCCGGGACAACTTAGTTTGTTGCCATACTTCATTTGTATTACTAGTAACATTACACAGTAAGATTGGACACTCTTTTATTTAGTGCCTTAAAGTAGCTAATAAGGAGTGGCTGGTGACAGTGATAACTACCTTATTGTCTTGGCAAAAGGGGAATAGCTAGTAGACCTGTGCCAGCCTTTCCCAGGTGTGTGTGTGTGTGTGTGTGTGTGTGTGTGTGTGTGTGTGTGTGTGTGTGTGTGTGTGTGTGTGTGTGTGTGTGTGTGTGTGTGTGTGTATAAATCAAACCTCAAAAAGTGTGTAGGTCAGCTACTTGGGTAGAGACATGAAGCACTGGTTGGACAGAGAGGGTGCTGGAGGTCTTGGCATGGCCACTCAGCTGAGATCTCAACTCTATAGCTGTGCCAGTGGGGAGTATTATTGTGGATCTTTAGAAGAAGGGAGAAACCAGCCCAGGACTAACTGTGGTCTCTGTGTGCTCTTAAGGGAAACTGTACTTGATGCAGAGAGCTGCATCTGGTAATACTGTGCATGTACCTTGTCATCCTCTCAGTGTACATCTGCCGCTAGTGCCAGTGGTGAGGACTGAGGCTCCTTGAATACTGGTTCAGTGGTGGGGCATTACGAATATGAACAAAAAAGACACTATAATAGACAGTTATTAGATTTGTGACAATTTGATAACTGTTCTGGGTTTTAAAGCACAGGGGATTTAGTTTTTATATATACAGGGACAGAGACTTGTTTGTGACAACATTTCAGACTGAGGGACTGATGATGAAATTTCTTAAACTGTGTAACAAAAAGAACATTTATCTGTGAAACAATTATTTTTTTCTATCGGTAATTTAACTGTTAAAAAAATACTTTCTATTTTAAAACGGATGAACTGGAACAAGGGGATGTTAAAAAAAATTATATTTTTTTATGAAACAGTTGATAACATTGTGAAACTTGTAGATGAGAAAAATATATGGAATGGAAGATCGAGGTTTGAAGATGTTTTGAAATGTGAAAAAAATCATGGTGAAATACTCGCCAACTGTTATTTTTATGACTGATCATAGAGGGGAATTAAATTATGCTGGCCAGCCTAAATCATGTTTCTTTTGTGAGGACGTTTCTCATTTTATTAATGATTGTGAGAAGGTATGGTGCAGCCAGTGTAGGTTAAAAAGATATGCAGCAAGAAGGTGTGCTGCTAAATGCAGGTTGTGTAAAAAAGGGGACACTTTTGGATGGATTGCCAAAAGAAAACCGTAAATAATGAAAAAAAGGGAAAGGGAAGAACACATACATGGGAAGTACAACTAGAGGCTTGAAGAACAAGATAACTAGAAGAAGAAGAAATTGCAGAAGAAAAAATATAAGGGGGGGAAAGGAGGAGAGAGACTGCATGCAGGAAGAGAGGTAAGGAGAAGCGATGACACTAACAATCCTTCTACAGTTCTAGCCAGAGAAAAATCTGATTCTGAGGATCAGTGGTTATTTATGCATAAGCCCAGGAAAACATTCAATAGGAGAAAGAGTTAAAATATATAAAGCAGCATTTAAAAATATTTCCCCTAAACTTAAAAAGAAGGAAGACAAGCAATTTTAGAGTATTTTCTGCAATGTGTACACTATTATCAACACTATATGGATGATATGGGTGCTGGAATTGTGTATTAAATGTGGTGTGGATGCTATTCCATTAATACATATCAGTTCCTGACAAGTGAAGAAAGAATGCAAACAGAAAAGGTGTGGGGTAGAAATATAATATGGAACTTAGGAAGTGAAAGTTGCCCTGCAGTGGTATGTTCTGTAAAAAAAAAGATATTGAAAATACTGTAAGTAACACTGGTAAGGATGGGAAGGTTAACTGTTGTGGATGTGAGGTGAAGAGAACATGTTTAATGAGGAGAGTTAAAAAAAAACACAAGGGCAAATTATGAATATTGTAGCACAGGATATGGAAAAATAGAGAGAGAATGAAAAGTAAAGAAATTTCCAGAAGGAGTTAAGGAATAATTTGAAAAATAAGTTACAGTTAGTGAATTGGATGAAGTACTTATGAAACTAAATGCTAATTCAGTATTAGGCCTGGATTGTATAGAAAGAGTATGGATTGTTTAAGAAATTAATGGATTGGCAAAGACAGTATTTTGTAAATGTACTGAATGAATGTTTGAAGGAAGGGTTTGTTTACGAAGAGTGTGGAATATTAACATTTATATGGAAGACAGATGAGAAAAATGAAAACAAATTGGGAATCCATGACACTAAATAACACAGATTACATTTTTTATGAGGAGAATGTGAAGAAGGATGAAGGATATCAAGGAAGAAAATATATATGGTATAAAAAAGAAGGGATGTAAAACATTGTTACTGGTTGTGAAAGAAATTGTGGATGATACAAGTAAAAGGGAGAGTGTGAAACTTATGGTAAGTGATTTTTAGCAAGTTATTTGATATAGTAGGTTATAATGCTTTGCGTGATGTTATGGAGAAGTATGGAACAGACAACAGAATTAGGAGACTGTATGTCAGCATATCAGAATAATAAGAGTGAGAGTGGAAGTGAATGGCTGGCTGAGTAAAGAAATGTGCATGAAGTGTGGTATAAGACAAGGATGTCACATGACAGGAATAATGTCTGCATTGGTGATTAATGTGACACTGAAGTAGCTTATGAAATGAAAGATGCTAGATATGTGTTACAAAAGGAAGCAGTGATATACCACTAGTTTTTACATGTTTTATTTGACAATGGAATTCATTACAAATGAAATGCTGGCTTCAGAATTTATGAGAAAGAATGTCATCCAAAACCATGAGGATTTCCAAATTTGTAACTTAATATAAAGGAATGAATTTAGCTATCTTTGTGAAGAGGTAGCTAGAAAATTAAAGAAAATAATGATTTGAATAAGTACATGCAATGCATGACGTCTAATACAATATCCAAAACTCTTCAGACACAGGCAATCAGTGACCACTAATGTGGATGTGTAATTAGTAAGTAAATGTCATTTTGTGTGTGTTTGCTTTGCTGTTATAAGACATGATAATCCATCAGGAGAGCAGACCCTCAACATTTATCTCAGTTTTCTAAACTTTTACTAATGATAGTTTGCCTTCGGTCTAGAACTTCACTGGAGATGTCTCAGTGTCTTAGCATGATGCACTCCTTTTTTTGCACAGGAAAAGTGAGAAAAAGATACAAAGAATCATGTCTGTTCAAATGATAAAGTGGAAATGCGTAACAGCTGTTTGGAATTTTTGTCTTTAATATTACTTTTAACTGCCTTGTTTGATCTTAACTTTTTCTTTCCACATACAAGTGAATTGTTGTGTGCATATATAAATCTAGCTTTATATCACATTATCGAAAGATGAAAATAGCGAACGCTATTTCATCAACCCCAAAACATCTAAACATGAAAATATCGAACATTCAGAACAGCAAATTTTTTCCCATGTAAAAAATTTGCTGCTCCGAAAAACATACACACAACACAAGCACATCAAACAGCAACCACACACATACACTTAAATTCCTTCATCTAACGCTACACTAAACTAAACATACACTACTATCTACCTACTTAACCCTAAGGTCCATCACTATCGCACACTCACCTAACCCGCGCCCTAAGTCTAACTCACTTAAACTGCCCCTAACCCTAAAGTCTGTCACTATCACACACATGCCTAACCCGTGCCCTAACCCTAACTCACTTAACCAGCCCCTAACCCTAATGTACAAACAATCGCACACTTACCTGAACCCAACCCATAACTTTCCACCACAGTGCTAAGAATAGCGAAGCCAGCCACAGAAACGGCCAACCAAATTCTTTCTTGAGGAAAGAATTCGCTGTTCTGCAGCTTCGTTATTCTTAGCATTCGCTGAATAGTGTTCGATATCAGAGCATTCGAAATTTTAATACTTTGATGTTCCGGTATAGACCCTAAATCTGTGCATGAAAATATTTGTGTGTGCGTCTGTGTGTGTGTGTGTTTGTGTGTGTGTGTATGTTTATCTGCTATACATTTAGAATCTGTGAGAATAATTTGAAATGGGGCAGACGTGCTTACTCATGTGGTATGGTTTAATAACTATATGAGGAGGGAGTAGTGCAAAATGGAAACTGTGAGTATTGTGCAGAGAACTCACCTGTAATGATAATTAAATAAAGTAAATTCTCATTTGAAGCTAAAGAGGTTTTGATCAACATTGGAAGCTAACATGGAGTTCAGAGCTAAGCATTTTATAATCTCAAGCAAAGTTGGAGGGTCAAGTAAGAATGTGTGAAACATAAGCATCTAACACTAGTATTAGACATTATGTATCATAAGGTAACAATTAACTAAGGGAGGCAATTCCAAGTTCCAAATCATGGGTCAGCAGAAGTAGGGAAGTGGGCAGATGCAATGTCACGCATACTCAGGGTCCAGGCACTAGTCATGATTACATATAAAGTTAAAGTTTGACATTAATCCCTCAAGGAAGAAGGCTAACAAAAAGGAAAACAAATTCAATGGTACAACAAGTTTTCGATGAACAAACCCCAACTCATAAAGTGGTTTGAAATCAATTACTTTCTGAAATCAAAAATGTAAGATTCCATTTAGTGACATTCCTTCAGTCCTGTAATATATGTTGTCATTATTGACAAATGCTGCAAGATCATTATGACTTTTTTGATTCTGATACACATTTCAACATTCAAACCACTCAGACTTCTATAATTAGCTGTCAGTGGTTTTATTCTGAGCTACGACACAATGTTGTTCCCTTTCATTCATCTCTTTATCTTTCTTCCACCCTTTAGTTTGGGTTATAACCTAATGAAATAATACAGCTAATACAAATCCATTTTTGTAAATTATATGGGGGCACATGAAAGTTTTTGTTAAAGCATACTTAGCTGAATTTTATATATTGATGTGTGTGCATGTTTGTCAATATCTCTCTCTCTCTCCCTATATATATATATCTATCTATCTATCTATATATCTATATATATATATATATATATATATATATATATATATATATATATATATATTCACTTTAGAAGCTTGAAATACTGAAATATTGAAATTCAGTATTTCAAGCCTATAAAGTGGATCCCGAGAAGAGCGAAAGCTCAGAAACCCAAAATTCAAAACCTCGCATACTGAACATTTTGAATTTCACGCTTCTGAGGTTTCACTGTGGTTATGGATTCAGGTACGTGTGTGTATGTGTTAAGGGTTTTGGGTAGGGGCTGTGGTGTGTGTCAGTGTGTTCTGTTGCTATGATGTGTGTGTGAGGAGAATGTAGCTTGTGTGGTGGTGTTTTGTGTGTGTTTGTATGTAGTGCGACCTCGGAGTGAGAATATTTAAGTGGAGGGAGTGGAGGGGAGCTTGTGTTTGTGTCTGGGGAGGGAGGTGTGTGTGTGTGGAGTAGAAGCATGAAATTCAAAATCTCCAGTGTGCGAGACTTTGAATTTCATGGTTCTGAGTTTTCGTGGTTTTACATTTTCAACTTTATAGCTTTGAAATACTGAATTTTGACATTTCAGTATTTCGAGGATATAAAGTGACTTCATATATATATATATATATATATATATATATATATATATATATATATATATATATATATATATATATATAAATATATATATATATATATATATATATATGTGTGTGTGTGTATGTGTGTATGTGTGTACACGTACATAGGTTCATAGGTAGGTACTAGGCTATCGGCCCAAGGGCCTACGTAAGCCTAGCCAGCAAGGTTCCATAGCTTACGCCACCCAAGAAAGTTATTTTCCTGTGCCACTGTCCAGCAGAGACACAGAAGTGATCCTCGGGATGTATTTCCTATTTCCCACCACTCATCAAGATTTTTCTTGAAGAGTGCTAATGAAGAACTTTGCTTGACATAGATGGATAGCTTGTTCCAGAGTATAGGAAGTCTCTGGGACAGGAATCTGTCCCTTCAGCGTGTCCTGTTTACTGTGGTGACAAAGTTTAGGACCCTAGAGCATGTAGCTCGAATGGATTGGGATTTCTTTAGGTGTAGCATGTCCAACAGCTCTGGGTTTGACATAGCTTTTTATGTTAGGCAGAGATCACCTCGGAGTAGGCGATATGTTACGGAGTAAAGCTGGAGTTTTTTGAGGTGGTCAGTGTAAGGAATTTGTTTGAGGCCAGTAATCCTCTTTGTGAGGTATTTCTGTGACCCTTCCAGCTGCTGCAGATGTCTTGTGAGGTACATTCCAAAAGGGGAGTTGTACTGTATAATGGGTCTAATGGGTGACGAGTAGAGGGGAACTATGACCTCTTTTTTCTGGATGAGAACCCTTTTATGATGAGGTGTGCCATGTAGAAGGACTTCCTGACTACTGTGGTGATGTGACTATCAAAGGAGAGACTACTGTCCACCTGGTCCCAAGGTCTCTTATTACGTATTCGGTGTTAAGTAAATTGCTGCCCATGTGGTAGTTCATGGGTACAGAGTTTTTACTAAAGGGGATGCCACTGCACTTTTTGACATTGAGCTTGAGGCCATGGCTCTGACACCAGGCATCTGTCTCAGTGAGGCACATCATTTGGGGACTTGACTATGGCTCCTAGTTTGCAGTCATCTGCGAACGTTTTTAGCCAGAGGCCTTCTGTGTTAGCCTGTACTTCAGAGCCATAGATACCAAACAGGAGGGGTCCCAGGATGGAACCCTGTGGTACTTCACTTGCCACTTCTTTGAGGTCAGATTTGGAGTCTGCAACTTTTACAGTGTGGGTTCTGTCAGTGAGCCAGTTGGCAACCCATCTTGTGAAGTAGGGATTTATACCTAGTTTAGTGAGTTTAGCTATAATTCCAGAATGGGGGATGGTGTTGAAAGCCTTGGCGAGGTATATATATGAATCTACTTCAGTAGATTGAACTTTTACTAGTTTGAACCACATATGGCTGAGACCATATGTTCGAACTCGTAAAAGTTAGAACACTGATGTAAAACCACATAAAACCAAAAAACACAAAACTAAATGTCTATAGCAGGGGGGCTATGCCTCCCTGCGCCCCCACACTCCCCTTACTTAAATATACCAACTCCGAGATCGCACTACATTGCGGAAATTGAAAATCTTCCCTTTCCGCTCTGTAAGGAGATCTCCATTCAGTCAGATCAGAGTTTTACAAGTTTGAACATATGGTCTCGGCCATATGTGGTTCGAACTTATAAACGTTTGATCTACTGAAGGGAACCCATATATATATATATATATATATATATATATATATGTATATATACATATATATATATATATATATATATATATATATATATATATATATATATAAAACATTTATTTACTGCTGTATCTATTTATCAGTCTATCGATATATTTATCTATATATACTACCACATCAAAATGTGTTACCTACATCCTTATAACAATACTAATACACTTACCTACCACTGGGCTGCTATGATCTAGTAATGATACCAGACAGATGAACAAAAGTAAACATCTTTGTACCATAGTACTGCAACATAGTTCATATAAATGGTGTAAGGTTCAGGTAATTATATGAAAGTTAAACACCTGCTCTCTTAAAAGGTAAGTAATTAAATCCCCTATCAACTGTTGACTCCTAGGAAAGGTAAACATCACCCAGTTTCCGTTAACTAAAATCAAATTCAGAATGCTATTGCTAACTTGTCATAATAACAAATAGAGTCACAGAAGTTTCAACAAAACAGGCAGAGTAATATCAAGACCCTAGAGGCTTTAGCTAGTAAAAAAAAAATAATAGATCAATTTTCTGGAATGTATTTTGCATAACATTCTTTTAACTATGTTAAGAAATTATAACATAGAGGACTATGAGCAGGTTGCAAATCCTAACCAACATATTATGTGTTCAAGAGATGGATGGCAAGAAATTCACTTTGAAAGCAAAGCTTAAGAGGTAAATCTTGGCATCCATATCAAAAACACATAATTGAAGGTTATGATCAAATACCTGGTCATGATTAATTGTAGTAAATGAAAATGTATCTGCTTGATGTACTACAAGTTCCATAAAAAAAATGCTGTGTTTTAAAGCCATGCAGCACTTCGATAGCACTTTTAAAAAGGCAGTGTAACATAGTCATTTTTCACTTACACTTACCGACCATACCTTTCAATTGCCCAGATTTTTGCAGTTTGTACAGATTTTTGCTTCATATGTTTGGACTGTTCCTCATAAAGTCTGTGTTTTTTTGAACAAATTAAGAAATTACTGAGGTCTGAATTCATAAAATAACGAAATAAATTTCATTTTCACATTTTGTATCCTTCATAAAATGCAGGTGAACACACACCCTGCTATTCTAGTAACTTCCTAAGTTTATAACAGGTAGTCAGGGGCACATTATCAGTATGGACAACAGGCAGACACGAATATTTTCTTCTGCCACTGTCATTTGCTGGTCAGTACTGGCAGATTTTAATAGATAGCCTGAGACCCAACCATAACAACTTAAGCAAGGGGTACTTCACATTTGTTAAGGTTGGGTCTTGTGCCATTCTAAAGGTCAACTGATTTGTCTTTTTCTAAATATCGGAGCGTAATCACCACTATCCATACACTACATATGTATAAATTACTAGATACGTAGTATTCGTATATGACCTGCCCTGCAAATATGGCCTACTATGAGCTACTGTAAACTGATTGTATAGTACTAAAGGTGGTTAAAACTAACAGATGTCTTATTCATATGAGAAATTACTTCACATGGTATGAACCTGCTGCTGCAGAATGGAATACACAGTGACGTAGACAGACCAGACAAAACCCTTGAAGCAGACATAGATGAAAGCAAATTATAATGACTCAGATGTGGTGACAGATTATAGGGTCCTGGGGATGGTGCAGAGCTCAATTGATTTCTCAGTAACTGGCTAAGGATGTGAGTCAAACCCTAAGGGTAAAAGGAAATGCATTATTTTCATGTGTGTGACATAAGTTACCTGATACTTTATGCTGGTTTTGTCAACCAGCAACCAGCATTTCTGTCTCAGACTGACACTTCCTTCATCAATATGACTTCCTGTCTTAATATCAGTCTTCCATGCCATTGCCTTCCTCTACAATCACATACAACATGTACACAAACAGACACATGCACATAAACACACACGTGCACATGCACACACACACACACACACACACACACACACACACACACACACACACACACACACACACACACACACACACACACATGCATGCACACTCACTAATAGAAGGGGCACCATGTAATTAAAATGTACCTAGTAGTAGCCTTTTGTTTTCGGACAAATTCACCTTTTATGCTAGCTGACTATTACTTAACTTATTTCACGTATATATTTTTAGGTGCAATGCTTCAGCTGAATAAAGTTCTAAATTTCAGAAAGGAATCTGAATGCCTCATCTTACAAGGTGTAGTCCTGGCTATAGCTATGCATCATAGCCAAACAATCACTCCAAGTCATGCATTCTGTTGCATTCACAATCTGTTTACCGTTCTGAAGTAACGAAGGAACAGCACAAAGTAGCATGTTACAACACACACCTATGTCATTACTCGGAGGGGGATAGCTTGATTAAACAGTGAAGCTCTCCAGAAATTAGTCCAGTTAGGAATCAATAAAGAAAATGAAAGCCACTCATTTTAATTGCAAAGACAGTAATAAATATGAAATGAATGTACACAGAAGCATCTTCATTTCTGGTTGTCATTATGCCCTCTGAGCCTGCATTTGGCTAAGAAGTTAAAGAGGCAGAGTCTAGGCAAAGACTGCAAGGGTTTCTATGGTAATACAAGCATTCTCACCATGAAATGGCTCGCCTTAATGACTAATGGTTAGCACACATATATATCCATCCATCAAGTGCACATTTCGTACGTTCATTTCTTATGATAATAAAGGACACACATGATTAATTCTTAAGCAAACTTACCCTGGTTCATTAAGGCCATGAAGTTGTAAGTACTGCTGTTGTAATACAACCTAATATTTTGTGGTCCAGGTTTATGTGAGCTTTCCAGTCTTCTAGCAATAGCATGGCTTTCTCATTTGGAAATTCAGCTATTGTCCTCTGTGAGCCCAATGTGTGTCTCAATAGTATGATGCAGCTTGATATTGCCTATGTGAGTCCACTGTGTCTACCAAGTGGTGATGAGGTAGTGTTTCTGTGAGTAAAGTGCATCCCTCCACTGTGGTGATTCAGCCTGGTAGTGCCTCTTTCAGTGCATTGCAAGCCTCCACAGTGGTGATGCAGCCTGAGAGTGCCTCTTTCAATCCAGTGTGAGCCTCCACAGTGGTGATGCAGCCTGATAGTGTCTCTTTCAATCCAGTGTGAGCCTCCACAGGGGTGATAGAGCCTGAGAGTGCCTCTTTCAATCCACTGGAAGCCTCCGCAGTGGTGAAGCAGCCTGTGAGTGCCTCTTTCAATCCACTGCAAGCCTCAGATGTCATACCTTTGTCCTTATCCTGCATTTGGAATTAAACAGGTTTCTGAATACTTATTCTTTAGCTATACAAAGGCCTTTGTCACCTGAATATGACAATTCTGTGTCACTGACATTCATGACTGGTAGGAGTTAATATAAAATGACTGGTGTAGGTCTGAGGACTATTTCATGTTCAGTAGTTTTCTATCATGAATGAATAAAAGTCACAGCATCGTAATAAAAGAAGTCTACTGCATGTTTGCAGTCCTTTATTGTTTTTAAAAATGAAACACACATAAAACCATTTAGTAGGTGCCCGAGGGTACTTATTTTTTTTTTATTAATTTAATGTGTAATGAACTAATATGAACAGAGCTAAGCTGTAGCAGTCTGCTAAGCATGAAGAAATGTCATTGAAATTGTATAAATAAATATTTGATTATTCGGAAGTTACTTAATATAGGGAGGTAAAAAGCTTTACATTGCTATCCTACAAAGCCATTTCCTTGACTGAATATATGTTTGTGTTAATATATTCAAGCAAGGCATCATAAAACACACCTTGAAAAGGAAAGCATAAGATATTTCTGTTGTGACTGGTAGCATTTATAGCTCTGTCATGCTTTATTCTTTGTACAGCCCTTCCAGTCATAGAGATTTCAGCAAATTTTAGCAGATTACTTGGAAAATTTGTATGATTACTAAGATGCTTTGTAAGTTTTTTTTTATTTTTCCTAACTCATTATCCTTATTTTATTTATGCAGTTTCACTTAAAGCAATTACTTTAGAAAAGGCAGCCATTATTGTTTCCACCACGGAGCCTTGCTGTGAGATGGTTCCCCCACAGAGCAAGGTCATGATACCCTCATCAAAGACAATTGCTCCTGCTCTTGGAGCAGAAATAAAACTGCTGAGCTGAGAGTTGTGACAGCATACTGTATGTACGATATAGCACCTTGTGTAGCCTGAAAGCTATCCATTTGTGTGCATGGGGTTTTGCAGAGTGCTCTGGTTTCCTCAGGCATCCGACTCCACACTAACATACCATCGCTGGTGAACTGGTCATCCTTCAAGCTGCCCATAGTAATAGTGTGCATTCTGTGTGTGACTGAGTATGCAAGGATATCTTGCTATACACTGGGATCCTATCCTATATGCAATTAACTTCACTGCCCCATGCTCAATGAGTGAAAAGTACAATTACTGATACCTGGTGACTTGACTTGAATAAACTGAGTACTGGAGAATGAATGAATGAACGAATGAAGGAATTAGTGAATGTTATTTCTTTTTTTTTTTCTAATGTTGTTTCTCCGTGACTTCTAGGTCTTCTAGCTTTTCTGTTAGTTTTGTATTCTGTTTCAAAAGAAACTCACTTTGACTTTCACATTCTATCAGTCTGCCATCCATATCTGTCACAGATTCCTCGATAGAAGCAATTTGTTCAGAATGCTTTTTAGCCATTTCACTAAGAATGTCCAGCTCCTTACTACAGTCTTGTTTAATAGTATATTTATTCTCTAGTTTGTCCATTTTTATAGATAGTTCTTCAATAGTAGTTATTAATGTTTGCAGCTCCTTCTTTACCACACTGTCCTGATGAGAGTTCTTCGAGTTACTCATACTTGGATTTCTTGAGGAAAAACTTCTTGACAGGAAAAAATAACAAAAACTTATGTTTTACTTCTAATTTTTGAAAAATAATAAAGGACCTATATTTACAAATCCTCTGATATACTTTTGGATTAGTATTTCCAAAAATTAGATTAAATTTCCTGTCAGAATAAAAATGTTATAAGCAGAGATAATGTTACCCAGCCACTGGGGATGCACAAGCCAGTGCATTTCTTTGTGCCGGTCCCAAGCCCGGATAAATGGGGAGGGTTGCATCAGGAAGGGCATCCGGCGTAAAAATTCTGCCACATCACTTATGGCGCAAAAATTTCATATTTCCATACCGGATCGGTCGAGGCCAGGGTTAACAACGACCGCCACCAGTACTGTTAACCAACAGGGTGCTGGTGGAAATTGGGCTACTGTTGGCCGAAGGAGAAGAGGAGGGCAAAGGCATGCCCGAAGGCAGGAAGAGAGGAGGAAGGTTAGGAGTGTGGCAGTGAGGGTAGGAACTTTGAATGTTGGCAGTATGACTGGTATAGGAAGAGAGCTAGCTGATATGATGGAGAGAAGGAAGGTTGATATATTGTGCATGCAAGAGACCAAATGGAAGGGAAGTAAGGCCAGGTGTTTAGGAAATGGGTGCAAATTGTTCTATCATGGTGTGGATGGAAGGAGAAATGGGGTAGGGGTTATACTAAAGGAACAATATGCCAAGAGTGTTTTAGACGTGAAGAGAGTGTCTGACAGAGTGATGTTTATGAAGCTTGAAATTGATGGTGTAATGATGAATGTTGTTAGTGCATATGCTCCACAAGTTGGGTGTGCGATGGATGAGAAAGAGAAATTTTGGAGTGAGTTGGATGAAGTTGTGGTGAGTGTACCCAAGGGTGAGAGACTAGTGATTGGAGCGGACTTTAATGGGCATGTTGGTGAAGTGAACAGAGGGGATGAGGAAGTAATGGGTAGGTATGGTGTTAAGGAGAGGAATGCAGAAGGTCAGATGATTGTGGATTTTGCGAAAAGGATGGACATGGCTGTGGTGAATACGTATTTTAAGAAGAGGGAGGAGCATAGGGTGACAGACAAGAGTGGAGGAAGATGCACACAGGTGGATTATATCCTATGTAGGAGGGCCAGTCTGAAGGCGACTGGAGACTGTAAAGTGGTGGCAGGGGAAAGTGTAGTTAAGCAGCATAGAATGGTGGTCTGTAGGATGATGTTGGTGATCAAGAAGAGGAGGAGGAGTGTGAAAGCAGTGCCAAGGATTAAATGGTGGAAGTTAAAAAAGGGTGATTGTGAAGTGGAGTTTAGGGAAGAGTTAAGACAGGCACTGGGAGGCAGTGGAGAGTTACCGAATAGCTGGGTAACTACAGCAGAACTAGTAAGGGAGACTGCTAGAAAGGTGCTTGGTGTGACATCTGGACAGAGGAAGGAGGACAAGGAGACCTGGTGGTGGAATGAGGAAGTACAGGAGAGTATACAGAGGAAGAGGCTGGCGAAGAAGAAGTGGGATTGTCAAAGAGATGAAGAAAGTAGACGAGTATAAGGAGATGAGGCGCATGGCAAAGAGAGAGGTGGTAAAAGCTAAGGATAAGGCGTATGGAGAGTTGTATGAGAGATTGGACACTAAACAGGGAGAAAAGGACCTGTACCGATTGGCTAGACAGAGGGACAGAGCTGGGAAAGATGTGCAGCAAGTAAGGGTGATAAAGGATAGTGAGGGAAAGGTACTCACAAGAGAGGAGAGTGTGCTGAGTAGATGAAAAGAGTATTTTGAGAGGCTGATGAATGAAGAGAATGAGAGAGAGAGAAGGTTGGATGATGTGGGGATAGTGAATCAGGAAGTGAAACAGATTAGCAAGGAGGAAGTAAGGACAGCTATGAAGAGGATGAAGAATGGAAAGGCTGTTGGCCCAGATGACATACCATTGGAAGTATGGAGGTGCTTAGGAGAAATGGCAGTGGAATTTTTAACTAGATTGTTTAATGAAATTTTGGAAAGTCAGAGGATGCCTGAGGAGTGGAGAAAAAGTGTTTTGGTACCTATCTTTAAGAATAAGGGTGATGTGCAGAGCTGCAGTAACTACAGAGGGATAAAAGTGATCAGTCACAGCTTGAAGTTATGGGAAAGAGTAGTAGAAGCTAGGTTAAGAAGGGATGTGATGATTAGTGATCAGCAGTATGGTTTCATGCCAGGAAAGAGCACTACAGATGCAATGTTTGCTCTGAGAGTGTTATTGGAGAAATACAGAGAAGGTCAGAAGGAGTTGCATTGTGTCTTTGTAGACTTGGAGAAAGCATATGACAGGGTGCATAGAGAAGAGTTGTGGTATTGTATGAGGAAGTCGGGAGTGGCAGAGAAGTATGTAAGTGTGGTATAGAATATGTACAAGGGTAGTGTGACAGTGGTGCAGACTGCAGTGGGAGTGACAGATCCGTTTAAGGTGGAGGTGAGATTACATCAAGGATCAGCTCTGAGTCCTTTCTTATTTGGAGTGGTGATGGACAGGTTGACAGATGAGATCAGACAGGAGGCCCCGTGGACTATGATGTTTGCAGATGACATTGTGATCTGTAGTGAGAGTAGGAATCAGGTTGAGGAGACTCTGGAGAGGTGGAGATATGCTCTAGAGAGCAGAGGAATGAAGGTCAGCAGGGCTAAGACAGTATATGTGTGTAAATGAGAGGGAGGGTAGAGGAATGGTGAGGATGCAGGGAGTAGATTTGGTAAAGGTGGACGAGTTTAAGTACTTGGGATCAACAGTTCAGAGTAATGGTGAATGTGGAAGAGAGGTGAAGAAGAGAGTACAGGCAGGGTGGAATGGGTGGAGAAGAGTGTCAGGAGTGATTTGTGACAGACGGGTACCAGTAAGAGTGAAAGGGAAGGTCTACAAGAGGGTAGTGAGACCAGCTATGTTGTATGGGTTGGAGATAGTGGCATTGACAAAAAGGCAGGAGTCAGAGCTGGATGTGGCAGAGTTAAAGATGTTAAGATTTGCACTCGGTGTGACTAGGATGGATAGGATTAGGAATCAGTATATTAGAGGGTCAGCTCATGTTGGACAGTTTGGAGACAAAGCAAGAGAGACAATATTGCATTGGTTTGGACATGTGCTGAGGAGGGATGATGAGTATATTGGGAAAAAGATGCTAAGGATGGAGCTGCCAGGTAAGAGGAAAAGAGGAAGACCTAAGATAAGGTTTATGGACATGGTGAGAGAGGACATGCAGGTGGTTGGTGTGACAGAGCAAGATGCAGAGGATAGGAAGAAATGGAAAGAGATGATATACTGTGGCGACCCCTAATGGGAAAAGCCAAAAGATGATGATGATAAGCAGAGCTAATGTTCAGTGCCGCTAGCAGTCTGGCATCTTGGTCACCGTGAATGTTATTTCTGATCTGACTTGTTAATATTGAAAAGCTAAGCTGAACTCTCCATTTTATAACTTATTGAGTTCAAACATGGTTATTAATTTTCATGGAAAATACATGCAATTCCAAGGATGCCATACAATGAAAATGGATGCAGTCTTCAAATGCATTCAATAAATACACATGCAGACAGAGAGAGAGAGAGAGAGAGAGAGAGAGACACACACACACACACACACACACACACACACACACACACACACGCGTATATATATATATATATATATATATATATATATATACACACACACACACACACACACACACACACACACACACACACACACACACACACACACACACACACACACACATATACACTTACACATGCAGCCACTGACATACACACTCACACACCCCATAACATTTCAGGCCACTGAACCCCCCCCCCCCCAGCACTTGCCTGTACCATAATGGACAATTGTGGCCTTTGGGTCAAGTCTGAATGCAGAAAGGTTACTGCAAGTTGTGCACATCATTGACACCTAACTGTAACTTCACTGATTTTGGCTCGATATACTGTGTGCCACTTTTTGATACATGAACAAGGCAGGTCAGAAATGTTTCATACAGTTCTTTGAAAATGTTGTCAGAATGCTACTTTACACATCTTAATATACAGTATACACAAAAAGGTAGTATTAGTTGGATTGATTTTACTGTTTATATAACTGAGTAACAGCAAAGTACAGCTCAAAATTTTCACAGTTTCTGATTGTAAAAACAACACATTTCTGTTGCTTGTTGTGTATTTTGCAGAGGTAGTCAGTCCACAAGTTTATGACGTTATTCTTCATTAACACAACAGCCTCTGTGCCTTTAAAGTTATTACGAGCCTTCTGGGACTTGTGGTAACACCAACTCCATAAAATTCCTGTTAACTGTATTGAGACGGTATAATTCATCACATGAAGCTTCCTCAGAAATTTTCAGTATCTTTCGAATGTACACTCAATAAATCATTAGTTTTGTAGGTCATGGATTCAGATCATTCGTCTCAGATAGATGTTAAAGAAGTTTAAGAACTAGAAAATCATGATTTTCTTGGTATAACATTTTTTAGTACTTTAGAGTACAGCATGTCAAAAGTGTCATGGGATGTGCATTTTATATTTATTGTTTTGGAGTAGGTCTAAAACCAAATGCAGACTATTAAACTATGACTAAAGCGAAGTACATTAGAATATCCAAAAATATCTTCTTCAGTGTGAAAGTGAACATTTCTGAAATACCCATAATGCAGTGCAGAATAGCCTTTGAGTGTAATGAACTTCCACTAAAAAAAAACAAAGTAAGAGAATGCCATTATGTTACAGCTCTTGTTTAATAGTGAATTTTATTTTTGTATATTTACTCCTTGTTGGCCAAGTATACAGAACAATTTAGAGTCCCTAATCAGCCTATTTCAAAATTTTGGAATGTGGGTGAAAACAGGAGCCCAAGAGAAAACCTAAGCAAACAGAGGAAAGGCATGACCATGCACAGAAAGCACCCCAGCACAGAATGAAATGCAGAACCTGTTCTGCCAATGTGCCACTCTAGTTAACCTTGCAATATTCATAAAATTGCTACAGGGTTAAAATGAATGTGATGCATTTCATACCTAAAATATTCTTCCACAGAAGTGTTATGCTCATAGGTTCATTGCTGTGATTGCTAAGCTTATGCTCCACTGGCCTTCAAGAAAAATGATTTCCATAACAACACACTTATATTTTCTATTTCATAGTTGCAACAGTTATAATGTCACTAAAATGTGTTTAAGTATATCTCTAGTGAACATCCATAACTGTAGTTGCCTGCTTGCATCTAAAACTATGCACGTGCACATGTCTTAAGTTTGGTGATACTGTATTATACATTGGCAAGGTAATGCTGCAGTCATTCATAGGTTAAAGTTTTTCCATGAAACAGATAGAAGCTACAGTATGTACTGCCTTGAAAATGGGGCAAGAAATTCAAAAAGATAGTGACATATAATGGGGTGACTTCCAAAACACATGGAAGAGAATCACCCTGATATTAGATTGTGCACAAATTGCTCCCTGCCACAATGTACAGGACTATCCACAGTGTGCACGTGGAAGCCATGCTACAACAGTGTTATTTTACAGAACAGCCTTTTACATCGTATACCTTGAATTAACTGCCTTTAAATCCTAGGCAATGTCACTTCTTGTTGTACTTTAAACTCCTCACAGTAGAGATGCTGATCTATAACCCCAGATATGTCAGCTGTATGATACAAATAAAAATGCTGTCTAGTTCTAACCATGGCAGCCATGGTATGAGGTCCTTTTAAGGCTTAGTATTTCCTCAGTGTAAATTCAGACAGCATTCAAGGGCTAAGCATGTAATAGGAGTTCCAGGGGCAGTCATATGATTAAAGTAACAATGGAGTCAAATGGCCCTGGCCTCCTTCCTTCAGGCACAACTGTATAGTCACTGGTCTCCACCAGTGATTGCGATGGCATATGCGTTCCTGAGAAACATCTACTGTCCCTTCCCATGGAGGTGTGTAGGTAGAGTCTTTTCATTATTGTCTATCCCCATCCGACTGTTGTACTTTCTAGGCTACTAAATGAACCCAGGTAAACTGAATTGCATTTAGGACACCAATGAAGGCAGCGAGAAAGAAAATGAAGTGTCACGAAGATGCCTGCAAGACCCATTTTCTTCACCAAACAGAAAAGAAGGAATATTCATAAAACGAAGAAAGCAATGACCTTTTGGAAAGTCTGGAAGTTATAAGACTTGCTTGCCATGACTTTTACAAGACTGTGGAGGGGAACAAGGTATCAGAGTGGTACAGTTGCATTGGCAAGTCTATGGACAAATAAGCAGATGGAAAACTGACCACTGAAGCAAAGAATCACAGAGAATATCAATGAGTTAGGGACCATGAGCCAAATGATCTAGCCCTAGGTTGCTAGCACATCTGACAAAAGCACTCAGTAAGCCATTGGGAAGATGTGCAGTCATCAATAAAAAAAATGGTAGATTTACAGTACAGGACAGTTGATAACTATGTTTCTTTTGAGCAATGGTCAACAAAGGATATCACCAGTCTGTTAGACTTATTTCTAGTCCAGGAAATGTTCTAGCAAATAAAATCTACAACACTTGCTGATATGGTAGCTGGATACAGACCACTTTGTAAATCTCAGGAATATTTTTATGGATCAGAGGTATTGTCATTTGTACAAGTGGGTTATGACTGAAGTGCACAGATAAAACTCAATGGTAGTTCTGTATTTCATACAGTAGTAGGCAATTTAATGAGTAAAAGGTGGAACCGAAAAGTATAAATAGATAAAAAATGGCTCCATCATAGAAAATAATGGACAGTTGTTAATGTCATTTTTACTAAGGCCAATAACCCAAACCCATGTAGTAACATGTTTCGGTTATAGGCCCTGTCTCATTTAACAAATGAATGCTGGCTATTATATTTGTATGTTCAGTGTGATGTCAAACTGTTCACTGTTGAAAACAAACGATGTAGTAAAATGGAGGGGGAAGTTACTCTCCAACAAAGCCTGATGTAGTAACTTAGAGGTTGGAAGATACTCTCCAATAAAGCATAAGGCATACCATTCTGGTGGATTTATCAGCTAGAATGTAATGTTATAAAGTAAATGTGGCATTTTATTCTTCTGTGCTTAAGATCCAGGGATAATATACATACTTGCTGGGGGTCTGAGGTTAATGAGGATAGAGGAGAAAATCAGATGGGGGTTGTAATGGCCACTACACTGATTTGTTGAGTCACCCTTTCAGAGGATCAGGAGTTCATGTAGTCATCAGACAGAGAGACTTCATAACTGGGAGAATGTACTCAAGGTTTTTATTAATAGGACACTATTAAGGTCAAGTTTGGAACACAGTATTCCATTTTGGAAACTATACAAAAATAAAAGGAATAAAATACAGGAACAGAGCATGCAGCACACAATTACCAAAGTCTAATGAAAAAAAGAATACAGGGTATGAGCAAAGATTCAAAAGGGATTGGCCTTTCTGCTCTGTAGAGGGAACAAATTAAATGCAGAATATTTTATGGATTAGGTAAATTGTCGTGGGGCATTAAGACTGGGTTATTTAAGGCTGAC
Organism: Protopterus annectens; assembly: GCF_019279795.1. Taxonomy (NCBI): domain Eukaryota; kingdom Metazoa; phylum Chordata; order Ceratodontiformes; family Protopteridae; genus Protopterus; species Protopterus annectens. Next base: position 1,040,168,340 of record NC_056735.1, read on the forward strand.
TTTAACATATATCAATATATATGTTTTCCTGGTGGTAACTTTGATCTGCGTATCAGTCTGTGTATCCCCCCCCAATTACCTCTAGCTGTGGTTCTACTCACCCTCCTTCAGTTACATATGCATGTTATGAATAACACCATTCTGGTTGGTGGTTTCAACTTTCAGTGAGATAGTAAAGCAAGTATAGCTTTAATTACTAGATTAACACACCTCAGACTGATTCAGTGTGTTTTGCAGCAAACAAGGCCTAACACTCAGTCTGATAGTTATTCAGTACTTGATTCATCACCTTTCTCAGTGACCTTGGCTTGTATATGTGCCACTACACTGAAAAATTATTCAGAGATAGCCTGAACTGCCTTTCTTTTAAGTGCACCGGGCAAATTACTTTTCAAATTGAAATGACTGCTCTGACTGACCCTCTCCCATACCTCAGATAACTGCAATGAGGTTCAGTGTTACTTTTTGATGCAAGGTAGGTCATTTTAGCAAATGCATTATCCAATCATAATAAAAAGAGACAGAAGAAACTCTAGCCAGATAATAAAAGAAATGCACTAGGGAATTATACTGATAAAGCAAGCATGTAGCACCTGGTGTCAGCTGTGTAATTATTCCTACTGGCAGTCCTTTTGCACCTTGGAGAACTGATATAAAGAGGTAACAAGGACAGCTAAAGATAATTTTCTCACTCAGAGGAATCCTGATTATTTCAACATCTCAAAAATGATTTTATATGACATTAATAGCCTCACATGCTTTGCCCAGGAATCAAAACTGGTTACACCTGAAGTTAATAATCTTGCCCAGGAATCAAAACTGGTTGCACCTGAGGTTAATAATCAGAAGTTATTCTTCCAAAGAAGCTGTTGTATACTTGCCAAGCATTTCCAGTTTATATTCAGAATGTCTTTACCTATTTCTGGGCTTAAAATAAACTCTTTGTACAACCTCATCCACTGGTTCTCTCCAAGCTTGCTTAAAATTATTTCCTCACAGCATATTAGTCAATGACTAGGAAGCATACTCAGTTATAAGCATACTTGATATAATTAGCTATTCCCTAAGGCTTGCATTACCTATCACTGTATATCTTTACAACATATCATTATTACATTTTTCATAATCCAAGGGGATTTTCCTAGCTATGGAACACCAATATAATCACATGTCAACCTTAATGGTGGTCTTGGCAACTCTTTGTGTCCTGCGTTCTTATTCCTCTTCTTTCTCCTCTATCCAGAATCACTGAAAAAGCTGTATAAACTCAGATCACTTACCACCATGAAGCATACCTCTTAAGCTCTCAGCTTTCAAACCCATAACAAGGGTCCATCAAAAAGCATAGCATTGGGTCCAAAATCATAGCACTCAAAACCAGTGTATTCATAATTTGTGTCCCATGTGCTGAGGGTACAGATATTTGCATTTGCCTACTTGGCAGGCATAATCTATAAAATTAGGACTATTGTGGTGCTAACAGATGCACACCAATAGTGCCATACCAGAAAAAATATATCATTACTGAACTGTAAAAAGATACAAATACTTGTGTTTTCTTAGCTTCCTATACATGCCAGTATTAACTATAGTTTAGCTAGCTGAATAACTATAAATTTGCATATTTTTATTTGTCCAAGACACGGTCCTGGAAGTTTCACTAAACATAATACACATAATACAGTCCACATACCTGTGTGCTGAAGTTAAACAAATAAAAACATAGAATACCCCTTAGCCTAGAAGTAAACTAGAGCTTCAATCATTTCTAACCAAGCCACATACAGCCTAAAATTTTCTTTCCCATCTGGGCCATTTTTAATATCATAACTCCCTTCCACAGTTGATAAAAAATAATTTAAGTTGGTTTACATCACTGTGATAGATACCATCATAATAGCATTCTAAAGCTTTGCTGCTTCCTGACCAAAAGATTGCCTATTGTGTCTTTCAGCTTTTCCCGGTTAGGGGTCACCACAGCGGAACTCCGGTCCGCTAATGACTGGCAGTTGATTTTTACGTACCAGCTTGCCAGGCCTGATGCACAACCTTCAATGAAGGTACGCCCATTGTATTCTTTCTGGCATGTTACTAACCCAATCCTCCATATTCACTCTGAGTCTACCAGCCACTCTCCTATCCCTTGGACTTACTTGTATTCCTGGAGCAGATGATGGATCCCAACAGTGTCCTAGGGGTTTGCCTGTCTCTGCATCTGTCCAGAGGGTGTTGTTCTTGTAAGTTCTACCCCCCACACACACAACATCATGTTTACATCCAATAGTGGGCATTCAGTCTGGACATTGCATCTTAGCATCCTATATCAGTGGCAACTCAAACAGGACCACCTCCTGCATCCTCTTGAGATCAAATCTCTTCCCAGTGATGTCTCTTGCCTTCAACAGAGATCATTGCAGGAGATACTCATGTCACTCATCTCCCCCAGAAAGAAGCACATCCATCCCTTCCTGCTGCTCTATCAGTCACCCGAGCCACTATTTGAACCCTGGTTGCCAGTGTCATAGTCAGGGCTTTACCTGTCTAGCTCACTGGAGTGGCTTAAACCCTTCCATTTTAGCACAAAATGCATAAATGCATTTTCAACAGCACTGTGTCATTCCTGTTCATTATAACATTACAGATTAGAAGCTTTACAATGCATGATTTTTTACATACTCAGACACACACACACACACACACACACACACACACACACACACACACACACACACACACACACACACACACACACACACCAACAGATGTGCACAGATGTGTCCATCAATTATAGCCATTTCTATGACCATATAAACCAGAGATGTTTGCTTGCATTTAAATGAATAAACACAAAATGTATTTCAGCTCTTTACTGTGAAAATCATACAGTGCTACCCATTGCAACCCATTATGTATTACCAAACTCTTTGCTCAAGAATCAGAGACAGAGACCTAAAATAAGGG